>NC_073691.1:191537283-191711828 GCF_029784155.1 Uranotaenia lowii | reverse complement strand
TTCAGATGTTTAAAATTTTTAAAATTATATTAGGGATTTGCCAAATTTCCACGCTTTTCAACGGAGGGGGAGGAGGGGGTAAAAAATCTCATTTTTCTGTCCACGTGGTATTTAAACGGCTCCAGGAGAATGCCCCAAATTTTGATATTATTTGAGATGATACAATATGACTTATAAGTTATTAATTATACGATTTCAAATGCTGTAAATTGAATAAGTATCATGAGCAACGCACATTTTTCGCCATTCTTATTATTCAGATTTTTCAGACTAAATAATTTTGAATTCAGAAATCAATCCATTACTATATCAGATTACACTAGAAATCTCGGGTTTTTTATGCGTGGTAGTTCAACAATGCATGAATGCATTCATCAAAATTTTGTTTTTTTTTATGTTATAGTTTTATAAATTAAAAAATGAAATGCAACAACATGAGTTTAATTCTATATTTTTTTGCTAAAAGTTATATTTCCAATACAATATCAATCAAGATTGATCATATAGATGATTGGAAAGAGATTGTGTCAATTCAAATGATAAAGCCGCAGTCCCACGTTTTTGGGAATGAGTCCATTCATATAATGGGTTATTTTAAAATCTGTCTAAATATGCAATACAATTTGGAATAATGTATTAGAGAAAATAGCATTATTATTATTGCAATTTTTTAATTTCATAAAAATATAACATTTACGCCGATGCCATAATGCGAGCAATGCGAAGTGAAAATTTAAGCTTACAAGCTATACGAAAAAGCGATCTGGAGCGGCAGAACATGCCGCGTTCAGTAGATGTTAACGCGATTTCCATCCAAAGTAGTAGTTTACCGCATGCATTGATTCGCAGTCATCGTTTCCCTGCATCGCATCGCATTCACGCTCATTTTTATTTAACCATTTATGGTTCAAAAATAACCATTTTATGGTTTTAACTATAGAACTGCCAATATGGTTATTTTTTAACAATTTTTTCCAATGCAATTTCAACCATTATTCCAGTTCTTATGCTATAACCAAAAAAATGGTTAAATATTTCTCCGCCATTTTTCAATTGTACATTCTTGCAACCACACTTGTTGTTGGTTGTGATAAAATAATTGAAAAATTGGCGTGAAAATTGTTTTGCTATCAATAAACAATAAAATATGAAGGAGGTGCTAATAACGAACGAGGTAAATAAATATTTCTCATCCTATATACAGTAACTGAAGATCAATTTCTTTTGCAGGATCCGTCGGAATTATTTTCTTTTCCGTTTTGCATACCTACTACACTTATAACCAGCACACAGCGGATTGGTGATTCGGACACTGGCCTCAGATTCCAGACAATGCACGCAGCGAAAAGATTTTTTATTTCAAAGGAAAGTGCAGCGAAAACAAAAGAAAATTTCCTTTGATTTTGGGATAAATAAAAATTTCATTGTTTCAAATGCATTTTCGTTTGTTTCAAAGAATTTTTCTTTTGAAAAATCTTTGATTCAAAATATTGATACTTTGAAACAAAAAACAGTTTCTTTTGATTCAAAGTTGCTTTCTTTTGCCACAAGGTAATTTAATTTAGATTTAAATGCATTTATTTATTGAACCATTTTCTATTTATTCCAATTGGAAGCATTATTTTCTGTTGTTTTGAAATTCCTATTAGGAATTTCAAATAATAAAAAGAAAAGATTTCAAATTTAAAATTGATTTTTATTCACAAATAAATGAAACACTGGGTCACACACTGGTTCACTTTAATCGAATCATCCGGTTTATATTTTCGTGGACCTGATCGCTGGATTGGAGCGGTGTCACCTCGGTTGACATCCAGGGACTTGGAAAACCATCTATCGGCCGTGGTCCTGTAAAATTTCAGGCACTTATTGAAAATTTTCAATATTCATTCTTTAATTAACATAAACTTACCATACTTTATCCTGAATCCTCCTAACTAAGCTAACTCTGATCCACACGACCAGCCAAACCGATTTTTCGTTTTAAATTCTTCTTACTCAATGCAAAAAACCTTCTAAGTTTGAAGTTTTTATTTTAAGAAATTATTCCTTTGCATTGAATACATTTTTCTTTGGTTGAAAGAAAATTTACTTTGTTTCCAAATAAATATGCAATTGAACAAATGTCTTTTGAATCAAAGAATTTGTTTAAAATCAAAGTCCAAAATTATTCGATTCAAAAAATTAATTCTTTCTTTCAAAAATTATTTATTTGTAACAAAACCATAATTCATTGATTCAAAAAAAACAGGAGATCGAATCGAAAAAATGAATTTTTTGAATCAAAGTCAGTTTTGTTTTGTTTCAAAATCCAAGTTTTCTCTGCGTGTGCATATTGAACCACACCTTCCGACACTTTAACAGGGAAAAGCTGCGAGGGATCCTGATGCCTGCTAATAATACCATTGCAGACCTGTCCGGAGCTCGTTAACAGCACCGCTGAGCAAACACGAACAGCCGGGAGAACGATGGTTGTTGTTACAGCTTCTTGGGCTATTAATCGACTCCATTCCTGCTGGTTAAGCGGCCAATCGAACAATTTACGGAACGTGAATCTTATTCCTGGTAAGTAAGAATCAGTGTTTGTCGCTGGGAAACTTTTAATATTATCTTTTTTTTTTTCAGAATTCCTGTATTGAGATCTATCTCATCGCAAGAAAAAAAATATTCGGCCGTTTTTTGCAACCAATGTGGCACTGAAGATAGGATTTGTGGCCAGCATGTGTATCAGAACACTAGAGGATCTGGGATTATGGTGGAAAAACGCTGGATTAGAAAGTTTTCCTGGTGCACACCGATGAGATTATCAGCCAGGTGCGTCTGATGGACAAATAAATTAGGATCATTCAGAATGAAGTCATGAGGATCTCGCACGAACTACAAACAAAGAACGAAAATTTCAAGGATTAACACCGAAAAAATCGAGGCTTCCCTATCTAGTGTCGAATGTGAGCTGCTGAATGTGGATCCCCGAATGCAGACGTTTCGCTCTGTAAAGGAGCTGCCGGATTACTGTGCCGGAATCAAGAACGTCCAATCGATGTAGGAAAGTTTTAACCAGAAGCTGGTATTTCTCAGCAAATCATGACGGAGATAAGGTAATGTTTGAAAAATGTCTCATTCTCAACCCATCTTAAAATTTTCATTTCTTTTTAGGGCCTTCGTGAGCTTTTGGAAATATCCCAAGCAACCAGAATTCCCTTAAAAAGGTTCCATAGAAGCTTAATCAGCTCTCGTTTGTGTCTGAAGAGAATGCTAATCAGCCCAAAATTTAAGTTCTTAAAGCTACTTTCAAGTTCGTTTAGGGGGCTGTAGAGAACGCTATTCAGCTCCTAAGAGAATGTCAAGAAACTTCTACGCGCCGAAAAAAAAAATCCAATTGACAGATTGCTCTGACAACCACTTGTCAGATTGCTAGGTTGCCGGTCTATCATGGTCTATCTCATTGATTTTAATTGTATTGTTTTGATTACAAAAGCTGCTTACACGCCTAGAGAATTGAACCGCTGCTCTCTAGGTTGCAATGAAACTCACCAGCCTCTCGACCAATCCAGCAATAGCTAATTGCCACTGTAATGATAAGTATTTAAACTTAATGTCATTTGAGATGATTGAGTGGGTTGGTCAACAGAAGGTACCTTATTTCTTTCAAAGGACTTTCAGTACACAATATGAATCATAACAAAAATTCGCATCATCAAAAATTTATTCGAATATCTTATTTAACATTTATAAGAAAAATTCGAAAAAATCTTGAATTCCATTTGTAAATATCAGTACAGATATAAACAAAAAAAATACCATGACAAGAAATTGACAGACATTTTTGACATGTCGCTTAGAATTCCCATATAGGTTCTTTAAAACACCTTCAAGTATCTTAATGGTGCGCTTTAGAATGTTACGCGAACGTTATCGACCTTCTTGAATAACATTTTTGACATGTCGCTTAGAATTCCCATATAGGTTCTTTAAAACACCTTCAAGTATCTTAATGGTGCGCTTTAGAATGTTACGCGAACGTTATCGACCTTCTTGAAAAACATTTTTGACATGTCGCTTAGAATTCCCATATAGGTTCTTTAAAACACCTTCAAGTATCTTAATGGTGCGCTTTAGAATGTTACGCGAACGTTATCGACCTTCTTGAAAAACATTTTTGACATGTCGCTTAGATTTCCCATATAGGTTCTTTAAAACGCCTTCAAGTATCTTAATGGTGCGTTTTGGAATGTAACGCGAACGCTATCGACCTTCTTGAAAGAAGTTCCATTAAAAGCGCTTAGAAGCTCCGTTATCGATAGTTTAACCTTTCAAAGGGCGATGGAAGTTCTTGAGTAACTTTTACGCGACAAGAGTCACCTGAGGTTCCCGTAATACATTTTTTCAGCCAAATGTGAACTTCGGAGTTCGGAGTTAAGTAAAAACGCGACTTTTGGTTGCTTGGGATCGCGGAATCACTCTAAAGGACAAAAAAAATAATGGTTGATGGTACTTGTCAAACTGGGGATAGTGACTATGGTCTGTGACAGTACATTCCGCTCAGTAAAAGATCTTCCGGACTATTGAACCGAAATCCATCCCACAGAAGCGCATGCGTAATGTGCGGCGATTCGGCCCGGAGGGAATACATCTTCATCGGCTTACCTTCAATTGTCACTGGCCTCACATGAATATTTAAAAAGTTTTGATGACATGAATAAAAAAACAAATACTTAATACCTACTAATAAATTATCCTTAAAACAGAAGATTTTTTGGTTTTTTTTTCTCTGTAAAAGTCTCTATAAGTAACAAATCCCTTTTCCCATTCTACGACGTGGTTGAAAAATAACCATATTCCTACTTCTACGCAATAATTCCCTGCGGTTGAAAATTAACCACATTCCCACTTCTCAAGAGAAGTCAAAAAATGACTTCTATGGAAAAAGTCAAAAAATCACTTAACGCGGAAAGGTGTGAAAATGGTTACTTTTTAACGATAATTGGTTAATTAATTTCGAGCGTGTTCATCATATTGCTGATCCACTCTTTTTTTCTATTTCTGCGATACACGCTCGTTTTCATTTAACCAATTATGGTTATAGAATAACCATTTTTTGGTGTTTGCTCCAAAACTATCAATATGGTTATTTTTTAAGAATTTTTCTATGTCAAAATTCAACCATTTATCAAGTTCTCGTGTATTAACCAGAAAATGGTTGATAAATTTTACGTTTTTTCTACGCCATATTGGAAGCTACCGTGGAGTGAACCGAAGGTGTTTCGGATTTAATTTGTTCGCACGAATAAAACAGGGCTGGAGAGATTCTAAAGGTAATTGTTTAATCATTATAAATTCCCAATTAAAAACCCAATCAATCAACAACAAAAATTAATTGCAGTGCACTTATTGGACGAATCTGCGGCAATCCGGTTCCAGTTCCAGATCCAACGGCACCGAACGCGGGACTACCTACTTCCGGAACGAGCGCACCGAACATTCCTCATAACATTCGGATGAAGCTGAGATGGGTAGACAGCCCAAAAATCTCCACCCACCGGAGTGGAATTGCGGTCATCATAAGAGTGTGTGCTACAGCTGCTTCATCAAGAACCTCCCAGATGCATTAAGCACAAAGCAGCAGAGAAAAGGAACCGGTAACTTTTTTTGCGAAAAGTTTCTTGTTTTTTTTATGTAAATATTTCATTTTTTCAGCCTGTCGTAAAGCCGTTTTGGGAAAAAATCCCTTGTCAGCCAGTCGTCCTCGAAATAACTAATAGCATCGTTGATGAAAATGTTATCCTCAAGAAATCAGTGGAAATCAGTCAAATGTTGACAACCCGGAATGCGGGCCTCTAGAAAAAACCGATGGATTGTAACGCGACCACCTATCTCATACGGAATGCGCTCGGGGGAACCGACTACGGGACACTCGAAACTGTCCCACATGCTATCGCTGCCACAGGACATCGTTCCGCAGGACATCACCATCAATGTGTTTTACTTCGATTCGGAATACCTGCGGAACTGCCCTACCTAGCGGCACGAGTTGCAGCCGAAGAAGCTGTCCGGATCTGTCGTCCTGCAATAGATTGAGCATTTGGGAGCAACTCACTGATGGAGAACAAAAGGCCGCCGCGTACCAGTTAACGATCGAAGCCTTCTAGTGTTACCTTAACTACTAATAAGAAACCGTAATTAGGTACTATTTAAACAAATTCGTTGTTGTATTTTGTCAGCATAAATCAGAGATGCTCCGAAAGCGTATTTAATCGCTAACTACAAAGATTGTAACACTAAAAAGAAGGACAAAAAAACCACGTATATGAATGAAATCCCGGGTGAAGGTAAAAGGCGTGAAAAACACAAACAAAAAATAAATTTTAATTTTTCTTCGAAAACATTTCAATTTGTTCTATTTCTACATTAACATTCTCCCTCATTGATTTAAAAACAACCATTTTTCAACTTCTCCTCCTGAATCCCATTCGGTTGAAAAATAACCATATTCGAACTTCTCCCCTAGAAGTCATTTTATGACTTCTCATAGAGAACTCATAAAATGGCATTTCCCGGGAAAAGGTCAAAAATGGTTATTTTTGAAACGTAAATGGTTTAATAATTTCAAGCGTGTAGCTGATTTGGGCTCCCGTAGGGTACCACTGTAAAAAAAATTACAGTATTCAAGAAAAAATGAGCATTGTTCTACATAAGGATTATTTATCGACTGAAATTAAATCGGATGAACAAGCGAAAAACATTGAAAGATGATTTAATAAAAAGTTGTCAAACAAACATGTATACCAAATATTATTATCGGATTATCTATTGTTTATAAAACAAAAAATTGTGTTTGCCTTGAGCTTGGTCAATCAGTGGTCAAAATCACGGAAAAATGAATAATAAAAAAACCCTGTTTGCGATGGGGTCAATCAGCGGACAAATTCACAAAAAAAATGAAAACCTGTAGTTGTTTAAATAAGTTTAGAGTTCGACGACACGGTAGCGATCATTCATTGAATGTTGGATTTCGTGCTATGTTTTGCAGTCGGAGTTATCCGTATAAAGTTTAACTGAAAAGCGGTTAGCGTGTAGAAAACCGTCAGATTTTATACTGATTTGACAGATCGCACAAATTTCGCAGTTATGAGTGCGCAGTCCAATTTTTTGCGATGCGAATGGTATTATTTCCTATATAATAGATTATTCACCGCACACAACTCCTTTTTTTAACTTCCCGCATAGTGAAATACGATATGCTGAATCTTCAGTATTATTCGGTTCTGATTACACAGTAAACGAAAATTACCGAGTTCGGTAATTTATTTTACCGAACCAGTTCTGTAATTTGGAAAAAAATCGGTAATTTATGATTTTGACGTCTATTTTCTACCGAACTTCGTTGATCGATTCTTGATTTACCGAGGTTCGTCTAGATCTATGTAAACAAATCGGTTGTCATCAACTGTTCGGTAAAAAACGCCGAACAAACTGTAAAATAATTCTGCCGTCATGTGCCGCTGTCAAACCAAGCGTCAAAACTGTCTCTTTCTGGTACCTTTAATGTAAAGGCATCTCGCTTGCGCCTCCTTTCTCGCTCATACATCCGTGTTCAATCGTCTCTCGTGTGCTCCATTTATAACCACACAAGCGTCGCCATTTTCGGTTCGCGTGTGAAATTGTGTGGCTTGCAAGTTTTTGTGGTTTTATTTTTGTAGGTCGTTTTTTGTTTTGGTTCGAGTGTTGTTTTGGTTTGCGCTCGCGCAGCCCTCAAGCGGTTGCTTGCGGTGGTTATGATTGTGACTTCGGATGTGAAAACGAATGTGGCCGTGAAGCGTATAAAGGAATATTGCGAAACCGAACAGGAAGCTGCCAGGGAAGTAGCTTATAGTACATTGCCTCGAGCCTCGAGGTTGACCGGAGCACGTTCGTGTGGAGTAACAAGACTTCTAGATCCGTTACCAAGAAGGGTTTGATATTGTACGTAAAGGCATTTCTTCCACTGTTGATGGTCAGGACGTAGGAATTGTTAGTCGTGCCGGCGCAGGTAAGTCCAGCTTTACATTGGCTCTGTTCCGAATTATCGAGTCTGTCGTGTCTGTCGATACAACTTTTAGGTCCATTTAACCCTGTGTGCAGTGGAAAGATTATCATCGATGGACAGAACATTTCGCAACTTGAATTGCACGCTCTGCGATCGCGATTAACCATCATTCCCCAGGAATCGGTTCTGTTCTCCGGTACGCTGCGTATCAATTTGGACCCGTTCAATGTGCATTCGGATGACGATATCTGGAACGCCCTTGAACACGCTCACTTGAACGAGTTTGTGAAAGGACTGGCTGCCGGTATCAATCACAAGGTCACGGAGGGTGGTTAAAATCTATCGGTGGAACAACAACGCACAGCATCTATATTACTTACAAATTATGCTGGTAAGTTTTTTTTTTGCAGTCTTACGGCGCGTTCGTAAATTGATTTTTTCAGGTGATGCATCAGTCGATCGATTTGTTTGGTAGATGTCAAATCACTTTCCAAATACTTTTGCATACGTTTGTTTGTAATTTACGAACGCCAGTATCGATGAAAAAAATCACTTCGATAGAAAAAATCAATTTACGAACACGCCGTTAAACTGCCCCTATTCGCATATGAGTGCCATGTGCATTTTCATCGTTTTTGAGTTATCGATCGAAGTTTGTTCGTAAAATTTCGTAAATATTACCCATGGTGTGTCCCTTGTGGAAAATAATCGCATACCCTAAGTCCAAAATTTAGCGCTAGAGCATACAATTGAGGGAAACTGTAGATAGAAATGTAGTAAATTTAATGCTAAAAACATTAATTTACATAAAAAATTGAACGTACAGTAGTGAAACGATTCCGAAATAATCTGTTTCTTAATATAAAAAAAACATTAATAAGTAGCAGGAAAACTCTCCTGAAATGGATTTCTGACATAAATCGATAAACAACGCTCAATAGATATTTCGGACAGGATGGATCCTCAGCGGGTAGTTTTGATAATCCAATGTTTAATCCATGGGTGCCACTTGAAGTGTTGTTTCGAAAACAAAATAACTAACTTTTGTAATCTTCTTACTTCTATATCTACAATAATATCAATATCACTGTTTTCGTTTATTACCTTCAAAGATGTTCCCGGAAGAAGTCTTCTGCTTCGTCTTGGAGTTCAGCAAACCTTTGGTCGGAACTATCCACGTATCCGTAAACTTGAATTAAAGTCTGATAAATTCGCAGCAATGTTCAACGAATGAAAACAAAATTTTGAACGTGTTAGAAAAGTACTTGCAATTTGTCACCAGCACTGATAACTATAGTACAAGAGACCCATTTGCGATTAATTTCCGCTGGAGGGTTAAAAATATTCGCATATGAGTCTCATGAGTATTTTATTGTATTTTCTCTGTTTAGTACTTGTTAGTATTGGCGCAGAAAGAAACAAGAGTATTTTTTGAAGTGTTTTCTATCCAAACTATAAATAGGTTATCCATCAAATGATGCATACGATTGTATTCATAGAAACAAGTTTCAAACTTGACAAGCGTTTTTTTCAGTTTGCACTTTTTACACATGAGACTCATATGCGAATAGCGGCAGTAAACTGGGATTAATTTATTTATGTTTTTTTTATTCTCGTTATATATAAATATGATAACTATCTTGAATCAATTAAATAAGTTTAGAAGCCTAGTGTTATCAAGTTTTGATTTCACGGTATAAAATTTTTAATAAATTAATAAATAATAAAATAAATTTAAAATTAAAATTTCTCAAATATTCCAGATTCCATTATGCACTACCAGAGTATAAGAAATACATGTGATAATTTAGTGGCAGTTAGTGCTGCGTTCATAGCAGTAACACTGTGCAGGAAAATCTTCACTGATCAGTTCTGGCCAGGGATTCGCGTATTCCAATAATGCGGAAATAAGAACATCGAAGAGAGCGACGAACCATATGACCTTGCAGCCACCGTTGGATAAGAGTCGCCGGATTCACAGAAGGTATGATAAATCAAGCAAGCATCCTTATCCTTATTCAGAATCCACAAAGGTTAACAAAGTCTGTTTGTTGGTAAGCTATTCTAAAAATAAAAGAATTTGAATTAAAAGAAATGGCTTCATAGTCCAAGGACCGATTGAATTTGCCCTCGGACATAGGAGCATGCGGCAAAATTCCACCCGAATCTCGATTGTCGTCTCCCAGAGGCGCTGGAACCGCATCGGTTGGGATTTCCTCTCAGGGTACACCGGGAGCGATTCCAATGGTCCTTTTATAGAACTGCTTCCAAAGTTGATCGCGACCCGAATACGAAAATATTGTAACATAACCGTTCCTGTAGTAGTTATAAAACGATTAGAAATAGCGTAAAAAAACGTTTAGAAAATGATATCTGAAACCATAAAAAACATTGCACTTATCTTGAATTCCAAAACGACGGTCTGTTGAATATGGCGTTAAGTTATGTTACTGTTTAAAACTGTTAAAACTTCTATATGGAGACACTGTTTTAGGAACAGTTAAGGTATGGTTTATAAATCGCTAATGAATAACGTTTTCAGGGCATTGAACTGTTTCTAGAATGAACATGTGTAGGCATATTTCAAACGATTTATCAAACCGTTAATCGAACTGTTACGGAAATAGCATTGATTGTTGTACAAACCGTTTGTACTAAGATTACTGTATTTTGGATGGTGCCTTATATAACGTAACCATTGGAAAAACGATTAGATTATATCGTTAAACTTCTAAGAGACAATAACCTCAAAGCTTTTTTAATGCCAAAGAATGAAGTTTACCAATCATCAAACTAATTACTAGTCGACTAATTTTTATTCACAAATAAATGAAACACTGGATCACACACTGGTTCACTTTGATCGAATCATCCGGTTTAAATTTTCTTGGACCTGATCGCTGGATTGGAGCAGTGTCACCTCGGTTGAGGCATCCAGGGACTTGGAAAACCATCTATCGGCCGTGGTCCTGTAAAATTTCAAGCACTTATTGAAAATCTTCAATATTCATTGTTTAATTAACATATAAACTTACCATACTTTATCCTGAATCCTCCTAACTAAGCTTACTCTGATCCATATTTTCACACGACCAGCCAAACCGATTTTTCGTTTTAAATTCTCCTTGCTCAATGCAATAAACCTTCTAAGTTTGAAGTTTTTATTTTAAGAAATTATTCCTTTGCATTGAATACATTTTTCTTTGGTTGAAAGAAAATTTGCTTTGTTTCCAAATAAATATGCAATTGAACAAATGACTTGAATCAAAGAATTTGTTTAAAAACAAAATCCAAAATTATTCGATTCAAAAAATTAATTCTTTCTTTCAAAAATTATTTATTTGAAACAAAACCATAATTCATTGATTCAAAGAAAACAGGAGATTGAATTGAAAAAATTATTTTTTTGAATCAAAGTCAGTTTTGTTTTGTTTCAAAATCCAAGTTTTCTCTGCGTGTACGATTTGTTACATTTTTAGGACAACATATTATGTGTATAGCACCAAACCAAATAGCGACAGTAGGACTAGCGACGCTTTTTTACTAGCGAGATTCTCGTCATTCGCAGGTTTGTTATTCTTTTTTCAGTCCAGTAGGCGATTTCAATGTAGTATTCGAACATTGTTTACGTTATTTACTGTACAATTTTCCTAGGCCATCAACAACATGCTTCAAGTCTCCTAGGAAACTCGCAATGCGTCGTTTAGAATTTCAACGTCGCGACGTATGCGACGTGTCGCTAGTAAGCAAAGCTGCTATGATTATTAGCGCTCATATTTTGAATTTTTTCTGCATGCATAATAATTGAATTCGACCAGCATATAAAGTATCAAAGACGCATTTATCGCATCAAAAATCTTCGTCATGCCAAATTCGTTAATTCTCAGGCTATAAAAAATTTGTTTTCAATAATGTAGATTGTTTTTTGTTTTGTCTGGAATTTCAACGCCCGTAATTAATTCAATATCTCAATGAATACTAAGAATAATAATATTTCATTCCGATGACTTCATGTTTTGTCCTCTCTTGCAAAATAATGATTTGAAAATTGATTCAAGGATTTACTTCTTAACTTTTCAATGAAATTAGTGAGTAAGAGTGAATTTTTTAACTGTGTTTACTGCTCCGGCTAGCCTACCGCACGGAAGCCTACCGTCGCGCGATTAGAAATTTTCCCAGTAACTGCAATTTTTAACAATTCTTTATTTGAAACGGCTCATACCTTTAGGCTTTAAGGAGCCAAAATCGATTTTGTTGTTTACAATTGTTTTCTTAACTTAACACTTTGTGAGAGGAGAAAGGAAGATAGAAAGGGAAATATGAAAATAAAAAAGAAATTATAGACGAAGATCGATAGCTTTTAGAAAAAGGTAGATTTCGAACATGTAGTCCAAATCTAGCACAGCTAGTACATCTCTAACTGGAACATTAGGTGGTTTTCCTCGGGCCCTAAGGGAGTCTATTAAATTCGTTCTGGCGACAAGATGGACCTCACACGACCAAACAATATGCTCGATGTCATGGTAACCTTGGCCGCAACTACACAGTAACTGCAATATTAAAATTTTTATCGCACCTTCAAGATTATTATTTTTATTAATATTCTCAGTGTGCTTCAGCAATGATTCCAGATTTTCTTAAATAAAATAACTGGCAGATTTTGTGTCTTACAAGTACTCATTGTTAAGATGATTCCGAAAAGAATCTGATTGTTTTGAATCTGTGTAATAAATGGGAAGAGAATAAAATTTGTTTTTAAAACTCTAAAAATCCTAATTTATCATAATACCGGAAAATCAATGGATGTAAATAAAAGTTTGTATTTGACAAACAAATCTTAGCATCTGGCATCCCAGTTTAAGCGTCAACTGGCGTTTTTTTGACAGCGTGACGTGAAACGTCAGTTACTCGGGGTGCTTCCACGAAACACTCCTCAAACGCGGCCACACACACAGCGTCGCGCAATTTCAACCATTCGAAAAAAAACGCGAATCTCCTGTGTCGATCAAAAGAAGAGACGTTCCGTTCCGTGTTCCTACAAAAAATAAAGTATCGCGTACAGTGCACCAAAATTCTTCACTCCAACGCTAGACAAAAGCTAGTACATTCGGTTGTTCCGCGCTTTTTTCGCTACAAGAACCGAGTGATCCGCCGTGTTCGATTGCGACCCCCAAAATTGTTTGTTCTCGCGGCAGACAAAAAAAAAAGGTTTCCCCTCAAATTCTAACATAGCGGAGGCCAACACCATAATCAGCCACTTCTAAACCTCACTCAAATCAGTCGTCAATAGCGAGCGAGAGCGGAAGAAAAAAAGCGAAAAAGTCACCATCAGAACCTAGTATCAGGAAAAAGGCAGACCCATTCGTAGCCACCCAGGTCGGGGAAAGCCATTTTTTCGCGTTACAGCTTAGTATTTTTCGTCGACGAGTACGATCTTCCGGAACAAAAAATCGCCGCGATTCGCGTCCTTCCGGTTCAGGGTTTGCTGTGCTGTGTTCCCCCAAGTCGTGGGCCGCCGTGTTTTTCTTTTCCTGGCACACAGGAACGCGCAAACAAAAGTGTGTGCATCTTCGAGTGGGATTGTTTTGATAGATATTCCTGCTGCTTCCAGATCTGCGTCTCGGTCAGACCCGGGCACTCCGAGCATTGTGCGAAGACAAACCTCCTTCCGATTGGGAAAGCCTTTTCGAAAAAGTCGAAGGTGGTGCTCTGTCTGTGCGGTATTTGTACCTTGCAAGGGTGCTGCTGGATTGCGCAAAAAAAAACGTATTCAAGCAGCTAAGGGTATTTTGCATCATCATAACCCCAAGGGCAGCAGCAGAAAGTGTTTACGGTGGTCAGTGGCCAAGTCAATCAGTCAGTGCGTGTGTGAGTGTGTGTCCGTGGGCCAATAATCTCTTTTCTTGAAAGCCCTCCGCCCCGCTAAATTGTTGTTAGTTTTCGTTTTGTAAGCCAAAGCCAAGCCGAAGGTTTCTGGTTAGCAGCCGGAAGTGGCCGATACTGCAAGCAGCAGCAAAAAAGCGATCGTAATCCGTGTGTATTCCGTTCGATACCGTGTCTATCTGGTGATTTGGTGATTATTTTTTTCTTTCTGTGAGTGTGTTTCCATCTTGGGGTCAGATTCTTGGATCAAGTCGTGCTAATTTTTTTTGGAGGACGGAAAAATTGGGAGGAATTCGGTGCAAAGAAGGGAAGTTAACAGCAACGCAGCAGGTTGTTCTCCGGGGAAAACGAGCGGCCCGTTGTCTTGGAAGTAGATGAAGGTATGTAGTGGATTGCGGTTTAAAGCCTACCCCTAATCCTAAGTTGATCCTGATCCCTGATCTATGAATTCAGTACATATCTTATTTCTTATTCGTTATTTGATGAAAATGAGTTCAGATTGTTAACTCTTTGAGAATCTGAATTATATAGTGTTTATATAAGATCGAACTTCGTTATTGCGAATTCTACATTTTGATTATGATTTGAATTTTAAAGCTTGATTTTGAATAAAAAAATCTTTTCCCTGACATGGAAAAAAACACGCGAGCGAAGCCACACTTGAGAATCTGAGTTGTTAGACATAAAAATAACAAAGATGACGAAAAACAACGAAAGCGATAAAAATAACGACAAAAATAAAAAAAACGATGAAAATAACAAAAATGACAAAAATGGCAAAAATTATAAAAATTAAAAGATCAATAAAAATATCAAATCTGACAAATATGACAAAAATGACATAAAAAGCTAAACTGACAAAAAAGATAAAAATAACAAGAATGAAAAAAATGACAATAATCACAAAAATGACAAAAGACAGAAAATAACAAAAAGGACATCAATAGCAAAACTGAAAAAACTGGCATAAATGACAAAAAAGACAGAAATGACAAAACTGACAAAATCGACAGAAAAACCAAAAATGACAAAAAATTACAAAAATGACACAAATAACAAAATGTCAAAAAAATTACAAAAATGACAAAAAAAGGAAACAGACAAAAATGACAGAAATGTAAAAAATGACAAAAATGAAAAAAAATGATAAAAATGACAAAAAATTATAGATAATGACAAAAATGACAGAATTAACAAAAGTGATAAAAATGACAAAAATGTCAAAACTGGCACAAATGACGAAAATGACAAAAAATTACAAAAAATATAAAAATGACAAAAAACGAAAAAAAAATGATAAAAATGACAAAAATGACAAAATGACAAAAATGCCTAAAATGACAAAAATTACAAAAATGACAAAATGACAAGAATGAAAAAAAAATAAAAAAAAAAACAAAACTGGCAAAAATGACTAAAATGACAAAATTTAGAAAACTAACAAAAATGACACAAGTAAGAAAAATGGCAAAAAATGAAAGAAAAAAAAAACAAAATGACAAAAATTATAAAAAGGACAAAAACGATAAAAAGGACAAAAATGAAAGAAAAAAACGATAAAAACGACAAAAAAATGACAAAAATTAAAAAAATCACGAAAATGTCAAAAATGACACAAAAATAACTAAAATGTCTAAAATGAGAAAAAAATACAAAAATGATAAAAAATTACAAAAATGACAGAATTGACAAAAGTGATAAAAATGACAAAAATGACAAAAATGACAAAACTGGCAAAAATGACAAAAATTACAAAAATTATAAAAATGAAAAAATTGACAAAAACGACAGAAATGACAAAAATGATAAAAATGACATATATGTATAACAAAAATGACAAAAATGATAAAAATGACAAAAAAGAACAACAATGAAAAAACTGATAAAAATGAAAAAAAATGTCAAAAAAGGACAAAAATGATCAAAATGTTATAAATCCCTAAAATGACAAAAATGACAAAAAAATGACAAGAATGAAAAAAATTACAAAAATGTCAAAAATGACAAAACTGGCAAAAATGACAAAAATTAGAAAAATAACAAAAATGACAAAAACGACAAAAGTAACAAAAATGTAAAAAATGTCAAAAATGACAAAAATGACAAAAATGACAAAAAATGACAAAAAATACAAAAATGTCAAAAATGATAAAAAGGACAAAAATGAAAAAAAATGACAAAAATGACGAAAATGACAAAAATGTCTGAAATTACAAAAATGACAAAAAATTCAAATATCACGAAAATGTCAAACATGACAAAAATGTTAAAAATGACAAAAATAACTTAAATGTCCAAAATGAGAAAAATGACAAAAATTATAAAAAATAACAAAAATGACAGAATTGACGAAAGTGATAAAAATGACAAAAATGACAAAACTGACAAAAATGACGAAATTTACAAAATTTACAAAAATGACAAAAATGACAAAAAATGACAAAAAATGACAAAAATGACAAAAATGACAAGAATGACAAAAATGACAAGAAGACAAAAATGACAAAAATTACAAAATTGACAAAAATGACAAAAATGACAAAAATGCCAAAAATTACCAAATGACAAAAATGACAAAAACGACAACATGACAACATGACAACAATAGAAAAAAAAAGACAAATTTGACAAAATTGACAAAAATGAAAAAATGACAAAAATGACAAACATGATAAAAATGACAAAAATTTCAAAAGAGACAAAATTGAAAAAAAAATAACAAAAGTGACAGAATTGACAAAAATGACCAAATGACAGAAATAAAAAAAAATACAAAAATTACAAAAATGACAAAAATAACAAAAATGACAAACAACAATAGAAAAAAAAGCAAAACTGTCAAAAATGACAAAAATTCCCAAAAAGACAAAAATGACAAAAATGACAAAAATTATAAAAATGAGAAAAATAACAAAATATAAAAAATGATAAAAATGACAAAAATGACAAAAACAGCAAAAATGATAGGAATGAAAGAAATGACAAAAATGACAAAAAAGATAAAAATGACAAAAATGATAACAATGAAAAAAAAATGATTATAAAAGATTAAAATAAAAAAAAAATAACAAAAGTGCCCAGTATGGCAAAAATGTCAAAAATTACAAGAATAACAAAAGTGACAGAATTGACAAAAGTGATGTAAATGACAAAAATGACAAAATTGGCAAAAATGACAAAAGTGACAAAAATGACAAAAAAATGGCAAAAAATCACAAAAATAACAAAAATGCAGGAATGACAAGAACGACAAATATGACAAAAATGACAAATATTACGAAAATTACAAATATGGCAAGAATAAATAGAATGACACAAAATGCTAAAATGATAAGTATGTGTGGGAAATAAAAACTGTTCCGTAGTACGTTGTATGCGAACGAACTCGACTGTAAATACATTTATTATTAAATGGTGATAACGTAAACAATCTTTTATGAACTTACAAATAAGTTTCGCCGTTTACCCTAAGCTCTAGCTCTGGCAACCCTAAACCGTCGGATATCACCGGCTATTTGAAGCTAATGGACGAAAATCATATTTATCATCGGGTACAAAACAAGTATTCTTGCGTACTTACGCTTTTTCTTTCCTACCGCTCTAATTGAGCTCAACCCGGTACACCTAACCGGAACAATCGAACGGTCACTCAAACTATCAAAGGAAATACAATATTTTAGTGGCAAATTGCGCAGTAAGGAATTTCTATCACCTAACCTCTTCCGACTCACAAACCCGCGAGCACTCAAATCACGCGCAACTAGCAAAATAGATTCCACCTACTATAACAAAATACATTAAAGAATGATCGGAACAACGAGTAATCAATACATACGGTTTTCTCAAAAAAACTATTCACTAAAAACTAACTAACTGCCAGGTCAGGAAAAAACGTGTCGCAGTTTCGATCAATTTTCTAACAATGACAATTCTTTTTCGGCGCCAACGCGTTGACGTTTGTCCGATCTCCGTACCAAGGTTGCCAGTTCTACTAACACCCCAACCCGTAACGTCGTAGTCAATCGACTTTACTCTCCTCCTGCACGTCCAACAGAGCAACCTTTACCGCTGGTCTTTGAAGAGTAGATCCGTCGCAAGTCTCCACGTCGACCTTGTGAACTTGTCCGTCTCGTCCTGGATAAGTCCTCACCACTTTACCTCGGAGCCATCCGTTGCGCACGGACTCGTCAACGATGACCACTAGATCGCCGACCTTCAGCGGCCGCGTTTCCGCGAACCATTTCGTCCTGCAGGCTATAGTAGGTAGGTAAGCTTGCACCCAGCGCTTCCAAAACTGGTTTGTTAAGTGTTGAATAATCTTCCAGTTTGGTCGAAGAGGTGTAGCATCGTCGATTGGTACCCTTGGTGGTTTGCTGTCCTCGCCGGAACTTAGCCAAAGGAAATGATTTGGAGTCAGCACTTCTTCCTTGGGATCCTCCAGCGGCACGAACGTCAGCGGATGGGAGTTGACTATCAATTCTGCTTTCGAGAGCAATGTTCGCAGTCCTTCATCGTCTAGCCTTTGATGGTGCGAGAGAGTATCAATCGCCTTCTCCGAACTGGTTCTCATCCGAGGAATGTAGTAACGTAGCTTGATCTCGTTCGGTACCGTCTCGGTATTGGCATGGCCGTGCCTTTGGTGAAGTCGGAGGATCAAAAGAGTAGTGGTGACATGGTGATCTTTTGGTATTATCACAGGATTTCGAAAGTCGAACGAATAATAAGCCGCCAGGTGGTCGATTCTGCTCGCCTTTCGAAAAACACCGGACTCATCGATCATCGGTGTTAGCTTCGCTAGGACACTTTCCTTGCCGATACACCTCCACTGCTTCGATAAGGGCTCAGAACTGCTTCTAAGCGCTTGAATTTCTCCTGCAAACACCTGTCGCTGCACAGCCCGCCAAATGGCTGTTTCCGCCGACACATAATAATCACCATTCAGACCACCACAGAGCTCACTAGATTCCACAGGATCCCGTTTGAAGCGCTTAAAGTGGTGCGCAAAATGATACAGGTTAGCAATTCGGTTGAGTAGACCACCACACCGCGAGCAATTTTCCATGTTGACTACAAAATTATCTCCAGTAGTCACCCCAACCCGTTTCAGAACGTGTTTGGAGTGCGACTGCCAACTAGGTATCTCAAAACCAGCTGATCGGTTGACCAGACTCACTTCCAAAGCCAGTTTCGTTGCCTCTTCAATGGCACAGCTCGCAAGGAAATCGTCAACATATGTGTTGTCAACAATTGCTTTAGCAGCTTCCGGATAACGATCTTTATGTTCCTGGGCTTTTCCATTCTTAGCAAACTGTGCTGAACACGGGGAGCACGTTGCCCCGAACGTTGCGACGTCCATGTACACGTCGAGCGCAGCGTCAGAATTCTCCTGATACAAATATCGTTGTGCGTTTCTATCTGCCGGACGAATAATCAACTGGAACATCTGCCTTATGTCCCCAGCGATGGCATACTGTTTCTGTCGGAATTGGCAGAGGACAGATAGAAGGGGCTTCACCAAATCCGGACCTTTCAAAAGCTGGGAGCTCAGAAAGATTCCTCCATACGTAGCCGCAGCATCCCAGAATACACGCACCTTTGTTAACTTGCTCGGATGTCGCACTGCGCTGATTGGCAGGTGCCAAATTTTTCCGTCGTCACTGTTGCGGAGCTCGTCTGACGTTGCTTTGTGAACGTACCTCTTGTGTAGACAATCGTTCATTTGTTTGTCAATATTAGTTTTCAGTTCGGGATCTTTCAGCAAGCGCTTTTCAAAACAACCGCGTAGACGTACTGCCTTGGTAAATTTGTTCGGAAAAACCGGCTCATCGCTTTTCCAAAGCAATCCAGTTTGGAACTTTCCGGATGGTATATGAACTGTCGTCTTTTCGAGCAATCTTCTGGCCCGTCGATCTTCGTCGGATTCGGGTGGATTCAATCCGGATATCGCCAGGTTTTCGAATTCAAGATACTGCTGGACCGGTTCATGGAGCTCGCGGCTATTGGATCTCTCGCAGACATGAACGAAAGCACTACCTCTCGTCTCAGGTGCTCGTCTTCCACCGAATATTGCCCATCCGAGGCGAAATTTAGCAGCAATAGGTTCTCCTCCGGATCTTTCCCTCTTCTTCAAAGCTAAGTTGAGCTGGGCATTGTCGACACCGATAAGAATTCGTGGCACGGCCGTCCGGTAGCTGCTGATGGGGAGTCTACTCAGATGGGGGAACTGCTTCGAGAGACTCTCATAATCCAGGCTCTGCTTCGGTAATTCCAAGCTCTCAACGGTTCTTACGTTCGCCAGCTGATGGATGCGATTGTTCGATGCACCTGAGATACCTATCTCGACCTTACGAGAGTTACTCTCACTTCTCGTGACTTTACTAGTCCACTGCAAGCAAAGAGGAATTCTTTCGCCTACCAAACCCAGTTCGTCGATAAGTTCGTCTTCGACCAGCGTCAGGTCGGATCCGTCATCCAGAAAAGCAAATGTGGACACCGTCTTCCCGTTCGCGTGAAGAGTCACGGGAAGTATTTTGAAGAATGTGGTGCCTTGCTGGTGTTGATGATGGGCAGTTACCGATACAGAAGATTCCGATCCTTGACTCTTGAGAGTCGAACAACTTCCTGGATGTAACAGTTTATGGTGGGGCTCAGGGCATCCATTGATCCCGCAAGGCTGCTTGTTTCGGCAAGGCCACCTTCCATGCGGCGCCAGACAATGCTTACACATGCCCTTTTCACTGGTGAACCTCAGCTTCTCTTCGAGCGGCAACGTTTCGAACTGCTTACAAGTTCGGACTCTGTGCGTTGTACTTTTGCACATCAGGCACGGCTTTAGCTCCGGAGTAACTTTCGAAGCCGGTGGTCCAGGCGCTGAGGACACGGAGGCGGAATGTGCGTTCAAATAAACTGGCTTCTCCTTTCTCACAACACCTTTTGTGGCTTTTTCATTCAGACCAACATCCGACGTCAATTTCACCTTGCATGCCGCTGTTCGATAAGCCGACACAAACGCACAGAAATCACCAAGCGATGGTTCTGGAAGAGCTGCTAAGTTCATACCCCATTGTAGCTGCAAGTCGGGTGGAAGCTTAGCGACCAGCTCTGCCAGCAAGAGTGGATTGTCCAAATGGGTGTTGAGTTTAGCTGACTGCATGTACGTCACCATGTTGCGTACCTCCCTGCCGAACGCCACAAGCGTCTCCAATTTCGCCACAGACGGCTGAACGGTTTTCCGGATCTTGGATAGCAGACAATATACAATTTGATCTGGCCTTCCACACTCGGCTCGTAGGATGTCGATAATTTCCGGAATTGCATCCGGCAGCATTAAAATATTCTGAACCTTTTCGCGAGCGCTACCAACAAGACTCTTCTGTAGCCTAGCGAGGTTCTCGTCGGGTTGTATGCCACACATGGCCGTTGTCGATTCAAAAGCACTCAAGAACATGGGCCACTCGAGTGGTTCCCCGGAAAACTTGGGGAGGTCTCTAGAGACAACTTGACGCGCCGCCAGTTGCTGTGGCGTAATCATGCGACCTGTAGCATGAGGAAATCCTTTACCCAAATCTGCTGACACTGTTGGTGGAACTGTAGGCGGGTGCTGCTCGGATGCTTGCCAAGCACACGGCTGTACATTCAAACCAAAGTTCGGATGCCTGACTGGGTTGTTGATAAAGACTCCTCCCTGAGGGTGCGCAAACTGATAATCAGCACCAGATGACGGCATGTCAGGAATATTCGGGAAGTACATCGCCCCGTAAGGGTAATTCATCACTGGAAATCCAGGGAACTGCGACGAGCTCGGCGGTGGCAATATTAGTGGATTCACTGGTACAGGTGGAACTGGATTCTGAGCCACTGGCGGAAAACGTGGATTCGAATCAAGATAATTGCTCCTTGGGCCCGGTGCTATAGCTGGGGGAGGATTTCTCACTGGAATCTCTGCTTGTTTTGGCGCAGTGCTTGGTTGAATCTGTTGACCTGATTGAATAATTGCTTGCATTCTTTGCCGCTCCTCTCGTTGTTGGATAGCGGGATGTGGGTTCGCACTTGGAGCCACTGTCTCGGGTTTCTGCTGGACTGGGGTAGAAGTATGCACAAATCCGCATTGTTGTTCCACCCAACCGGCGATACTTCGATGACTTTTTCCTCCTACGCTACGATCACATCCTTCATTGAGCTCTTCCAGAGCTATTTCTGCTTCTAGCTGCTGCTTTCTAGCAAGAAACTCGCGATCCCGTTCCGCTTTTTGATCCTCCAAATCCTTTTGCTCTTTCAGGTGCCTTAAACGAAGATGAGCAATAGCATTGACTGAGACGACTGATCCGGCATTCGAATTAGACGAGGATTGAAGTCTTCCGAAATTTGGATCGTCCTGTCTCCCTCTTATTGGACCGGTGGTATTATCATGACGTTCAGCGGCGCGAGCTGAAGCAAACGTTGTGTGTGCTTCGGGCGAGTTTATGTTGCCGGTTTGAGTCGAATTAACTGCGTTGTGACTAGCTACGCATCTGCAGCAGAGCCAGCTTCGATCGGCTATGGTAGCCGTAACACCGGCGCATCCATAATGTTGCCATTGCGAACACTCGTCACAAGCGACCATGCTCTGCGCTGAATCCGGGCGGCGACATGTCACGCAGCTGTACAGCTCTCCGGTAGGGCCTTCCATCATCGGTTCCAGGTTTAGGTTGCTCGTTGCAGCTTTATTTTCGAGATTTGTGGGAAATAAAAACTGTTCCGTAGTACGTTGTATGCGAACGAACTCGACTGTAAATACATTTATTATTAAATGGTGATAATGTAAACAATCTTTTATGAACTTACAAATAAGTTTCGCCGTTTACCCTAAGCTCTAGCTCTGGCAACCCTAAACCGTCGGATATCACCGGCTATTTGAAGCTAATGGACGAAAATCATATTTATCATCGGGTACAAAACAAGTATTCTTGCGTACTTACGCTTTTTCTTTCCTACCGCTCTAATTGAGCTCAACCCGGTACACCTAACCGGAACAATCGAACGGTCACTCAAACTATCAAAGGAAATACAATATTTTAGTGGCAAATTGCGCAGTAAGGAATTTCTATCACCTAACCTCTTCCGACTCACAAACCCGCGAGCACTCAAATCACGCGCAACTAGCAAAATAGATTCCACCTACTATAACAAAATACATTAAAGAATGATCGGAACAACGAGTAATCAATACATACGGTTTTCTCAAAAAAACTATTCACTAAAAACTAACTAACTGCCAGGTCAGGAAAAAACGTGTCGCAGTTTCGATCAATTTTCTAACAATGACAATTCTTTTTCGGCGCCAACGCGTTGACGTTTGTCCGATCTCCGTACCAAGGTTGCCAGTTCTACTAACAGTATGAGAATAATGACAAAATATGTAATTTCAAAATATGACAAAAGAATTGTTTTTTAATTGTGTTATTTTTTTGATTTGTATCAAAAAATGCTTTAAGTGGGGTTCAAATGAGTTTAAGTGATTATTTTCTTAAAAATTGGTTGTCTGTTTTACCACAAATATTACTAAAACGTAGATTTTCCTTTCAGAATTAACTTTTTCTAACCTGTTAGCCAATTCAAAATATGGAACAAAAAATGTTAAATAGCTTTGAAAAAATAAAAATCTTTGAGGCTTGTTTTCTTAAAATCAGCATTTTGTCGCTATTACAAGTGCTTCAATTTTGAATCTCAAGTATAGATTCCGATATTGGAGTCCGGAGCCAAATGTTAACTCTGAATGTCGAATCGGAAATCTAAATGTCAATTCTGAAGCTAGAATCGTCATCCTAAATTTAAATTCTGATCGTCAATCCGATTATCGAATGTATTGAGCATTTGTATCCTTTTTTCGTGAATTGAAGCTTACTGTATTTGAATTGGAATTTAAAAATCTGTCCTAAACTCCAAAATCTCTTTTTATGGGTCTATTTGTTTTGAGTTTAAATATCTTAGTTTTTCTTTCGAATTTCCACGAAATATCAGATCAAACGATTTAATATCTCTTTCATTGCTCCCGGCAGGATCCATCTACCTTTCAAGCCAACGTTTGTTCAGCAGCCACCGGAAATCGCAGCTTCGCCTCTGGTACAGCCACTATCAACCGCGCCCAACTGCCTCTGCCGGTCCGTGCTCACTCTGCAAAAGCAGCAGCAGCAGCAGGGAGGCTAACTGTCCGAAGAAGCGCCGCTAAAAGCTGCAACAGCAAGCTCCCAAACTGCTTCCGGCGGCAGCAGCAGATCCAAGGCCAAGCCCAAGCGCCCCGAGACAAAGTGTCCGTGGACGGCAAAACGCGCCGCCGCCAGCCTTCTTCGCCTCCCAGTAGCACCATCCGAAAACGACAACGCCGCCGAAGAAGATGTCCCGAAATAAAGACAAGTACGATAACAACAACCCGAGGCGGCAGCAGACTTTTCTCACGGCCGAGGACATCGCGGCTGGCAAGAAGACCTGCTGGCACGGCGTCGAGATAACCGGCAGTGTGCGCAACCTCAGCCCGACCCTGTGGAAGTTCGAGCATCTGACGGCACTTTATCTCAATGATAACTGTCTGATGCGGTTGCCGCACCAGATCGGCCAGCTGGTAAACCTGCGAACGCTGGACCTTTCCAGCAACAAGCTGCGCAGCCTGCCGGCCGAGCTGGGCGAGCTGATACATCTAAGGTAAGAAGCGAAATTGATCGTTTAGTTGAAGCTTCTAATCACAAGCGAAATCCTTTACATTTTAGGGAACTTATGCTCAACAACAACCTGCTGCGTGTGCTTCCGTACGAACTCGGCAAGCTGTTTCACCTGCAAGTGCTCGGTCTGCATGGGAATCCGCTGGGCAAGGACGTGATGTCCATCTACAACGAGCCGAATGGAACGAACAAGCTGCTCACATACATGCTCGATAATCTATCAGGTATGTACTCACGTCCTGAAGCACAGAATAAGGTTTTCATGGGAACTATGCTCGCGAAGCTTTTTCCATAGTAACTTCTTTCTAAGAACTGAATATTTTCTAGGTCCATATCATTTGGAAAAAAATATTTGAAATTAGAATTAGAAACATACAAAAAAATTTAATCCTCATCCGTCCCAGAAATTTTTACCCGTTACAGTCCTTGGAGTGTCAATTTGACACTCCTGGCTAAAACATCAATATCTCTCTTGTTTCTCAACCGATTTGTACTAAATGTATAGTTTGAAAACCTCGAAATGTTACTCAAATATGTTTCTCAGACTACAACACTTCAGTTTTCCGTTATTAAATAAGTCTGAGAAAAAATCCGGAAAAACATGCTTCGGAAAAAAAACTGTAGATCAGCTACGGAATGCTTAAAAATTCTCTTAATGTCCAAGAAAGCTAAAGTTAAAAGCTATACGTTGCAAACAAGGATTTTTTTTAATTTAAGATCATGACCACAAGAAATGTAAAAAAGTGGTGTAAAAACCGTTCTTTTCAATCAATGAACCTACAACATTATTTAAGTCACACCAGATAAATTTTTGAAAAAAGAATGTTCACTTAATTTGGCACATTTTTGCATTTTTAGATTTTCAAGATACGAAAAGCAGAGTTTTTGAAAAAAAAATTTCATCATATAGTCTATATAAAATTACACCATTAAAATCGGTATAAAACTGCCTTTCTGGTGAATATAAATTTATTGCGGAAATCATGCGTTAATACACTCAATATCCAGTGCAAAGTTGAATTTAAGTGCTAGAAAATGTGAGAAATTGCATATTGACAAGAAGTTCAAAAAATATTTGCATTTGAAAGAAAAAATACCAAAAACTCTGTGTTTCGTATTTTGAAAATCCTAAAGGTACGGAAATTTGCCAAATTACGTCAACTTTCCGATCCTTCTTTCAAAATTTACCTGGTACAACTTTGACAATGTTGACGGTTCATTGATTAGAAAGTATGGTTTTGACACTACTTTTTTTGCATTTTTTGTGGCCATTATTTCAAAAATTTCAAAAAAAAAACCCTTCAGTGCAACGCATAGCTTCTAACTTCAGACTTTGAATAACAGAAAACTGAAGTGTTGTAGCTGAATATTGTCTGAGAAACATATTTCAGGAACATTACGATGTTTCTAATTCTATAAATATAATAAACTCAGACTCGCTTATAGCGTAAGATCCCAGAGTACGAAAACGTAGTGGAGTCGTAGCCCGTAGGAACAGTTACATATAAGATGGAATGGATCTTCCACATCTGATTCACAACAACCACATACTGGAGATTCAACTCGCTGAACGTTGTGCATGTGATAGTTGAGTTTATAATGATGAGATTTTCTTAAAGTTAACAATCAACTAGTTATGATTGGAGATGGGTTTTCTAAATATAATTTAGGCGAAAAGTGTCCAACACTTCCCAGTCTCGGTCGTGCTTATTAGAGGACCAAGTTTGAATTTGGTTCTGAACTAACATGGCGATATTGGGATAGCCGGCTCTGGTCCGCAAAATTCCTTTTCCGATCCAGCTGTGCCGAGTTCGTCGGCGCACTCGTTTCCAATAATTCTCTTATGTCCAGGTACCCACAGAAGGTTCAAACCGTTGCAAGTTCTTCGACTGTTTTCCGGGATGAGATTACCATTTTTGATCTAGAACTGGAAGCGCTAAGTGCTTTGATAGTTGCTTGGCTATCAATCTGAACAGAAATAAATTGTTCAGAACATAATTTTTTTGGGAGTGCGATTTGCACTCCATACAAAATAGCATATAGCTCAGCCTGAAAAACTGTACACTATCTACCTAAAGGTTGAGCAACTTCTATGTTCAACTCGTGACAGTAAATTCCTGCATCTGCACGGTCGTTTGATAATGAACCTTCAGAATAGAATACAATATTGAGAGGACATTTGGTTCTCTAGTCAAAACCTGATAAACCTTCTTGAGGAGAAGGAAATCTGACTTTAAAGCCCATGTAGGAAAAACTACCTGAAGTGTTAAATCATTTGGCGTCAGGAGCCAGCTAGTTTTCGAGAAATTTGCTATTAAAAAAGATGCACATCAACTCGACATCGTAGGTAGTTAAAAATAGAAAATTTAAAAAAAAAGTCGCTGTACAGTCTACAGTGTAGACATATAATAAATGTGACAAATTACGTCTATTTCTCAATTCACTTTTTTAAATTTCTCTACTGTGACTAAAACAGCTTTGGCGATTTACTGATTTAAAAGTAGTTTTTACTACCACATTAAAAAAAATATTTCCATATGTGCAACATATAGCTTCCATTTTTAGCTTAATCAGACACTAAATGTTTTTTTTGAGTAATTAATAACAGATTTACAGCCTTTTTACCGAAGCATGTTTGAAAAAAAAATTGTTCGACATTGAATAACTTTAAAATAACTGATTGTACCTGAATATTGCCTGAGAATCATATTTGAGTCACTTTACAAACCTTCTAAAACTATCAATTTTGTAAAAATTGGTCGGAAAAACGGAAAAAAGTGTGGGATCATTTGAACAACGATTGTTCGATCGATCGGAAAAAATCTTACTTGTCATGACTTCGATTGAGTGTTTATGACGTATCAAAACAGTTTAAATATGTAGGTAGTATGCATTTCTCCATACGACATACTTTCAAATTCAAATTATAAGCCCGTAAGGTAGGAATAAGTCAATACATATTGTTATTTAAGTGATTAAAACAATTCAACCAATTTAAGTTAGGCTTACCAGATACTTTTAGTAAAAAGCGGGACATTTCACGAAAAAAGCGGAACAATGTGACCATTCCTATACACATGTATGTTTTCCTGAAATAGTTCAAAGAAAGAAATGAAAATTGTTTAGAGAAATTGAATTCTCACGAAAACTTACATCTTTGTAACCTGCGAACACTTAAGTCAGATTTTTTTTTAGTTCAGTGAAATTTCAAATCCGAAATTTGAAAATAGTTTTTGCCGTTTTTGATCATCGCTCATGTCTATTTTGTTCAACTCGTCCTTTTATTCATTGTTTGTTTGAAAATAGTTTTTTTTTTCGATCGGTAGTCCTGTTCTATTTTTCCCGGAATATGGTTTTTTTCCTTAAGTTTTACATTTGAGGGCTTCTGCTACTGCTAGGATTCCGGTTAAAGAATCTTAAGCCCTGATCATTTGAAAGTAACTTTTTTTTTTCAAAAAAAAAAAATATTTTTTTCAAAAGAAAAACATTAACATCGCTATTTAGAACGTGCTCAAAGAACGCTTAACTGAACCAAATTTTTATCGTGTACCCGGACTTGCCCAGTTATTTGACACAAAATTTAGGAAAGGTTCGGTTCGGCTCAGTTGCCCGGATTTCGTATAAAAATGCCTGGATTTTGCCCAGATTCATTCACTCTATTTTCAAAATTGAACAAGAAAACTTAAATTGAATTATTATAATTATTATTTTCCATCCAAAAACGATTTTTTTTAGCAAAAATCTAAATAATCACGAACAGTTTTTCGGAAGCCCAAAGTACGATTTAATATCTGCTGATGTGTTTTGATGTTAGAATATATTTTCAAGTGTTTTCTTTTTAATTTTTATGAGTAGTTCCGTAGTTTTGACCAAATTGCCCAGATTTTGGGTTGAAAATTTTGAAATCAGATGCCCGGATTTTGCCAGCTTTTAAGATAAAATTGCTCAAATTTGCCCGATCCGGATATGTTTGGAAAATATTCTGGCAACCTCAATAACTCAATAACTAAACGAGTTATTGATTCTTGTCTTATATAAACTTTGAAAAAAAATGCTGCTTTCTTTGAGAAGAAGATTTTCTGTGTTGAACCAATAAATTTAAATTTAGGCTAAATTTAGGTTTTTCCATCGTAAGTCTGTGAAACTTCATAAAAATATTACCTATTTAATATTTACAACCTTTCCTGTGAATGTCACGTTCTTAAGGTAAGAATATTTCTAGTTTTGAAAATTATTATGGATAAAAGAAGATTAGAAAAAAAAAATAACATGAGTTGAAAATTATCGGGGAGAGATTTTTCGAGAAGCGTTTTCATCAAACACGGACCAAATATTTTGAAGTGGCAGAATCTGAGAAGGTTGAAGAGGTCTTCCACAAAAGTTTTCTTCAGAAAAAAGCGGGACATTTAGAGAAAAAAAAAGCGGGACGGCAGGACATTTTCTAAAAAAGCGGGAAGGAACCTCATTAAAGTTAGTTCATCACTTGGTGAAATGCTATTTTGAAAAGGCTACAAATTTTAATTTACACTAGTGTTTCAATACCATCAACTCAACCACAGGTCATGGTCACAAATCACAATACAAAGAAAACGTGTTCAGCTATCATCTGGAAGGCTCAAGTTAAACTCTTCAAGCATCTAAACTTTTCAAGTAAAATTTTCATCAAGAGTAAAGGCAATATTAATTTTTTTAAGGAATGTAATAATTATATTGTACCACATACACAATTAACGCTTTATTTTGCTAGAAATACATTTTATTGTGGTGTTTTTTTTTAATCTAAACAACCTTCTACCAAGCTTATCCACCATGGCACTTGAAAGTTTAAATAAGAACTTAAATTTTGAGCTGATTTTAATGCTATAGACACATTCCAACGTGACGTGACGACTTTTCGACAGGATTGATCATAAATTGTCCATTTTAAATTTTTTTAGCCAAGACCCCCACAAATTTTTACATTTTCATAAAGATTGCCAAATTCCATATTCAACAAGCTATCGGCCAAAAACATGTAAATTTATTTCATTCATATCTTTCTAATCTAACATCGTATTGCAGATCTGAAGGGTGCATTTGAAAGCTTAGGAATTGTTGTTTTTTCATCAATTCATAAAAAAATTATATTTTAAAGTGATAACCATAAAAAATTTACCTGAAATTAATTGATTTTTGAAAATACACACTTATGATTGTAAATTTTTAATGGTTATGGATTTAAAATATAACTTTTTAATGAATTTATGAAAAAACAACAATTCCTAAGCTTTCAAATGCACCCTCCAGATCTGCAATACGATGTTAGATGAGAAAGATATGAATGAAATAAATTTGCATGTTTTTAAAAGAATGATCCCAAACTTTTGGCCGACACACCATACTAGGGGTGATCCCAAACTTTTGGACGATAATTTAAGTGTCTATTTTATTAATTAATAGTACATTCTAAAATTTTTGCACACAATTTTTTGATTGTGTTTTGAGAAGTATAGAATAAGGATTCTAATGCAACTCAAATTTTGAAATTTGGTTCACCCTATCGCGAGATGATTGGCTTTGAATATTGAGTGCGATTTTTTGAAAATGTTCTAACTTTAGGTTAAGTTTTGGGTGCAAAACTAAAACATTATTTATGGGCAAAATACCTCCGAAATAGCTATTGCTCATTATCTTTCAAATGAGATCAGAAGATTTGCAATATGTCCTCAGACGGCTGAGATATGAACTATCAAAATTTGCATGTTTTTAGCGGGTGATCCCAAACTTTTGGCCGGCAGTGTAAGTCTGTCAAACGCAGAAACGTGAGTTGAATCTCAGCAAGGACGATTTCCAGTGGTCTGAGCGATAAATACAGTAAAATGAACTTTATTTAGCATAAATCAGTAGATTTTTGTGTTTCCGGATGTCAACGGGTATTTTTTTGTGAAAAGCAAACATTTTCATGTTTATTAAATCCACAAAAATTAACAAGAAAATGTCTGCTACTCACAAAAAAATACCCGTTGACATCCAGAAACTGATTGCTGACCTGAAGAATGATGGTAAAAGCTGGTCCTAAATTGCAGGTATAGTAAAACGGCCACGATCGTCGGTTCTGTATGTCCTTCAGAAGTTTAAGAAGTCTAACTTCCTGGAGACCACTCCAGGAAGAGGCCGCAAACTGAAGCGTACGGATCGTCACCATCGCATCATTGTCAGGGAAATCAGTCAGAATCCTAAAATCAATGCCCCGAAACTAGCAGACAGCCTGAAGAATTTTGAAAACATACAGGTTAATCTTCAAACGGTACGGAACTTACTTCATGAGAAAAAATACCGAAGTCGTGTTGCTCTGAAGAAGCCGTTTATATCTGCTAAAAATAAGAAAAAGCGGCTGGAATACGCTCAAAAGTATGTCCTGGAACGGAAAGAGTTATGGTAGAACGTCATATTCGCTGACAAAACAAATTCGTCGTCTGACGGACATGTAAGAAAGAATATGGCGTAATCCAAATACTGAATTGGATCCAAAAAATTTGTGACCGACGCTTAAGCTCGGTTGTGGCCATGTTATGTTGTGGTATGCTTTCAGCGCAAATGGCACCGGAAACTTGACCTTCATTCATGGGAAAAATAAATAGATTTATCAGTCATATTACGCGTCTACAGGAATATAAATATGATTGTTTCAGATACGATCAAACCAACCATCAGCTTATACGATTAGTCTCCATGGAGTTAGTCTTCTTAAAGTTCTGAAGGACATACTGAACCGACGATCATGGCCGTTTTACTATTCTATGCGTAATTCGAAGACAAGTAAATAAATAAATTTCGGACAAGCTTTTATCGTCATTCTTCAGGTCAACAATCAGTTTCCGGATGTCAACGGGTATTTTTTTTGTGAGGAGCAGACATTTTCGTGTAATTTAATCCACAAATTGTTGAAATCTACTGATTTATGCTAAATAAAGTTCATTTTACCGTATTTATCGCTCATACCACTGGAAATTGTCTTTGCTGAGATTCAATTCGCGTTTCTGCGTTTGACAGACTGACACATAACTGTTTACTTGACTAATATTTGACAAAGGCCTCAGTGTACGGACAATTTTTTGACATCGTTTTGAGGACTTTCTATACAAAATGAATTTGATTATTTTTAAGGTTTAATTCATAAACATTTATAATACTGATCTACAAAAAGGAATAGTTTCTGCAGCGAATGATGTAATTGTAGTATTTTTATTGACAAAAAGTGCACTTTTTGATTGTTTGGATCTCAAGGTACGTGTTGTACGGACAATTTTTTGATACAGTGTATATTTTCAAATTTTCTTCAGGTTCTTCTGCGGAAATTCAGGCGAAGCTTGTCAAAAAAATATTTCTGTCAGGAGATCTGCAAGGTGCCCGCTAGAAAGTTCGTTCTAATTTCTCCTACGAAATTTTTCAAAATTGTACCCCGCTAATGGATCCACCATTTTGCGCATGATTTGACCTCCGTATTTTGTTGATTTTATCAGTGGACCGCTTTTTTATTATTAGGACAAGTTATTTTGCCTATTTTTTTTTTTATCTGCCGAACGAAGCCCCTGACTTCCTATACCTTCATACAGGGCCGTAGAAGAACCGGCTTTTGGGGAACGGGAAAGGGGGGGGGGGGCTGATAACATTTTTCCTTCAAGATTTTCGCTTGAGCAATACATAAAAAATGTAAATAATTACATTAGCAAAGAGGTAATTATTTTCAACCACAAAATATTAAAAAATTAAAGTAAAAGATTAAGTTTTCAGTGCAAAGCTGTTTTTTTCTAAGCTTGTAAACTCGACTAAAATTTAAGATGTAACTTTAGAAATTTGTGTCTGAATAATTTGCAATATAAATAATGTTAAACAACAAACCAATAAACTAAATTCACAGTTAAATTTTATCTTGAAGATGAAGTACAAGTTCTTTCAACATTAATAATATATTGCAGAATTAGAATCATTTGAATATTTTAAAAAAAAATCTAGATTTTTCAAGGAATGAAATCTTCAAAGTGAATCCAAATTTTATTTTGATTGTTTAATTGAAATTTTGAATCAAGAACTGCGATCTCATGCAATTAGAATCCCTAATAAAATTCTCACATTGATATTTTTATCTTGATTATTAAACTTAACTTCGAGCTGAATCTGAATTTTTAATTTCAATTCTGGATCTGAATCTTGCCTTTTGAACCTCAGTTCAAAATCTGAATTCCGAATCTGAAAACGATTTTTTGATCTATGTTTCAGGTAACAATTTCTTTTGGTTATGAACCAAAATGCGAAATTTGTATCAGAACCCTCAACAAAAATTCTCTTATTTGACTTCTGAATTTTCACCTTCAGTATGAATTATTTCTGCAGTTGTTCATAAGAAATTCAATTTGTAAATCTAAATGAAAATTGTGAATGATGAAACTGTTTCCGATTTTTCAATTCTGGATCATTATCATGAAACTTTCTTAGGTTCCTATTCTGCAAAAGAAATACAAATTGTAATAATGTAATAGTTGCAATTTTTTTCACATTCCGAAATGATTTTGAACATGGAAAATGCATCTAGTTAAGGTTTGAAATGCAAAACCAAGATTCGAATAAGGTTTTTTTCAATGATGATCCAACTGGATTTCAAGGACAAAACACAAAGTAAAGATTACGAAATCTGATAACAAATATCGAATTTTAATGTTTATAGGCAAGTATGAAATCACAAAATCTGGAATTATTCTAACCCAAGCTCTCCAGAATTTTGTCCGTCAATATCCGGGCCGTACAATTTCGGGTTTTTTTCCAATATCCACCATTATCCGAATAGTTCAATAAAAATCCTAAAGAAAGCACTGAAAAAGTACTTTTTTTGAACACGTCAGTTAACTTGAAATCATATTTTAAGTTTCCAAAAAATCGTTCATGTTAATTTTGATGAAATTTGCTCAAAAAATTGAGACATAATGAATAAAATCAAATTTTCGTTTGATTTTGTAAATAAATTGAACAAAATCAGGCAACATCTGAGCGAGCAATCTGGCAAGCTTGGTCTTATCATATTGAAATTGGAAGTTCGGGAATAAATTTCAGTCAACAAGTGAGAAATTTTTTGAAAAACTGTACTATTTAGAACTGTGGACATGGAATAAGATTTCCAGGCTTTGGCTTTAGTTCTGAGGAGAGATTGTTACTCTTGAATAATTTAAGTCGCTCATCGAAATTCGATTAACAATGTCAAATTTTTAGTTTAGAGAAAAACATTTTACTTGGCCTTTTGTGAACCCTCATGGGGGGGGGGGGGTTCAACCCTCAAACCGCGCCGAATGATATACATAGTTGATTTTCACCTGTTTTGGGGTCTCTCAATGGGACTATTTTAGATTTTTCACGATCTTGGCCAATTAATTTATCCATGAGACGCTATTACAAAAACCACTTGACAAATCGTCACAAAATTTTGAGCATGTTAACAGTACATTAATAAAGTCTGCTTCATTTAATATTGGAACAAATTCTTTTGCTCATTGTGGCACTCCTAGTGGACGGATTTGGAAACTTTTTTCACCCACGTGTCGGGAAATTCATTACCTTTCACCATGTATTTATGTCATAACACCAAACGATAGCATTTTATAAACAACCGCCATGGAAGCCGAACGGAGAGATCAAATTGTGCACAGTTTTCTTGAAAATCCATTGTTGTCGGCATCGAAGCTAGCTAAACAGCTTAAAATGCCCAGAAATACCGTATGGCGTGTTATCAAGCAGTACAAGGAAACATTGACGACGGCTCGGAAGCCGCATTCGAAGCGTCGGAGTGGAACTGTCGACCGGAAATTGCGTGGGAAAGTCATCAAGGCCGTCAAGAGGAATCCCAATCTTTCAGACCGCGATTTGGCCAATAAGTTCCAGGCCGCTCACAGTACGGTGCGACGAATTCGTCTCCGGGAAGGAATAAGGTCATTCCGAGCCAGCAAACAGCCAAATCGGACGCTGAAGCAGAACAATGTGGCCAGAATCCGTACTCGAAAGCTGTACGACCAAGTGCTGACCAAGTTCGACGGATGTATTCTGATGGACGATGAGACCTACGTGAAGGCGGACTTTGGGCAAATCCCAGGTCAAAAATTTTATTTTGCGACGGCTCGGGGGGATGTACCTGCAAAATTTAAGTTCGTGTTTGCGGATAAATTCGCCCGCAAGTACATGATTTGGCAGGGGATATGCAGTTGTGGACAGAAAACCAAAGTCTTTCTCACTGACAAGACAATGACATCAGAAGTCTACAAAAAAGAGTCCCTACAGAAACGGATTCTGCCGTTTATTCGTGCCCACGACCGTCCAGTAATGTTTTGGCCGGACCTCGCAAGCTGCCATTACAGCAAAACGGTTATGGAATGGTACGCAACGAACGGGGTCAGCGTAATACCGAAGGACCTCAACCCCCCAAACTGCCCCCAGTTCCAGCCGATAGAGAAATACTGGGCAATCACGAAGCGGAGGCTTAAGGCAAAGGGAAAACTTGTTAGGAACATGACTCAAATGAAGAACTGGTGGAATCAAATCGCCAAAACGGTGAACGAAAAGGGTGTGCGCCGCCTAATGTGCCGTATTACGGGAAAAGTACGAGAATTTCTTCGAAACAGCAATGAATAATTTTTTTAATTTTTTTTTATGAAAGAGTAAAGAAAATGCTACATTTGTATGAAAAACAAATTATGAATTCGTTAATAAATGACTGAACTACACGCAATTGTTTGTGTTCCAATATTAAATGAAGCAGACTTTAGATACTTTCACTGAAGATTTCTTAAATTTTCGACCGTCCATTCAAAAGTTATTCACAAATGAAAGTGTTGCATTTTTTTTCGAATACAGTTCTTAAACTTTAGTTTGCGCTTCTTCATGTTTAGTTTTCGCATGTCCAAAGTAGGCAAAATAAGAAGATAAAGCAGTATCCAAGGTGTGTATATATAGGAGGTGTAACCGTATATCAATTTCCCGATTCAGCCATGTTAGCTATTTACGTTATGCAACTGCTGAACTCATGGAGTTTGTTTATCAACAAACCACAGAAAACCTGAGCAATTAATCTTATGTTTGTAAACAAACTCATTGAGAGCCCCGCTCACTCCTGGCCTATTTACTATGAAACTCGAGAACCTCGTATTTAAAAAAACCTTGGCAGCATCTGCACTATCCAAGGTGCATTAGAGTTCCAAATTTGCTCCATATAGGACAATGAAAGTTAATTTCCGGCTTCATGAAAACGTATTAGTTAGAAATGTGACAAATGAACATAAAACGCTCGTGAAAAAATTATATTTTTTTAATAAACCATCTCTGATAAGAAGGACAGGTGCATCTTATCGAAAATTATGAGACAGTTGAGAAAATTTTGTTTTAGCAGGCTTAAGTGAGAAAGACAATTACCGTCAAGATAAATTTAGGTAACCAAAATAATTACACGTTCCAAAAGCTTCCGTTGAAGAAAAAAAAAATTCAAAAGCGGATCAGCAGCTAGTTTTTTTGTTTATTCGCAAAAAATGCTCTTTCAAAATAAACCGCTGCCGTAAGAAAATAATTTCACCGTGTACTCCCCTTTGCATCCGTTCCAAATAATGGACCTCATTTCTCGAACCGGAGGTGAAGGGGGAGCAAAAGTTGGACATCATGCAAATGGCGATTACACAATCCGACACAACCAACAACCGATGCTGTCATTCGAGCCCATTCACGCTAATTTGGGAGCGGGAAAAAATGGCTCGAGTTTACCCACATTTCAAATTTATCGCATCACACCGCGACCGATCGGGGACATAAAGTGAAGAAAGCAAAAAAAAAAAGTAGAGACCGAACCTCCACAAGATTACAACATCGAAGCACGAAAACTTTCTCCGCGAAGCAACCGGACCACGAACAAAATACACGTCACGAGCTAGTTTTGTTTTGTGAACGAAGAGTAGAAAGGAAGGAAGGGGTGGAAAGGAGGATCTTTGCGCGAGTAAGGCAGGGAAATGAAAAACGAGAAACACGGTTATACAACCTACCTACGTTTGGCAACCGGAGCCACAGATGAATCATCGTCATCGATGACTGCCCGGAGGCTTCGGCTTTTTTTTTTGTTGAACCCAATGTTAGGATTGACTCTAGGACAAGGGTCCTAAAAAGCATTGAAATCTATATTTTTTGTTGTTGATGAAAAGTTGAAAAGCACTAAAATGGATCCAAATATAGCATTTTGAATCCATTTCCTATACAAAGATACGATTCGAAAATTTGGAATTTGATTTGTGAATCAAACTTCCATATTCAGATTCAAAATTAGTCACAACCAATTCAATTGATTCTTGCTAGAAAATACAATTCACTCTTGATTGACGTTGATATACATTCAGAGTTTAACGCAAATTTTTTTATATGATTTATTGCCTTTTTTTGAATATCAACTTTAAAGTAAACTTTCGGTACAAGTTTGTGGTTTATATATTTTTTTCTATTTTTTTGTTTGATCTAGTACCAATACAAGACAAGCTAATTTCAGGTATCATTTGATTCCAATCACTAAAATTAAAAAAAATAAAAAGATGTTTACAAAACATAGTATCACAAGATAACATTTATTAAATTTATTTAGAAAACTTTACTACACAAAAACACAAAGTGCAAAAACGATAATCATTCATGCATAACAAGCAAAAAATGGGCAGAATAACCCTTTTTTACATAATTATGTGGCCACATTATTTAAAAATGAATATATTTTAACCAACGGAAATATTTATGTGAACATTTATTTTTAATCGGCAAAGAGGACTTATTATTTCACAAAATGAAGATAATATGATACCAGTTTAGCTAAGAAGAAGTTTTTTTTATTGTTGAAGTTTCAAGACCCTCAGATTTTATGGAAGGGGGACTCCCATATGAATCAAGTTTCGTTTTAATTTTTGGAGCATAGAAATTTAAAAATTACATGCTTCAGCATTTGTTAAAAACGGCGAGTTGCAAAATTTTTAAAAGTATTATGATGAAAACAAGAAAATAGGATCAAGTATCCTAATCCTCAACTACAGATCCCGTTCGATTTTGGCAACATTAGAACGGTTTTTTTTTTCAAATAACATTACCTAATATTTTCCAGAACCAATAAAATTTTGACAAACATCATAGTATACTTTCTTATGCTGATAGCTCGTTTACTAGTGATCGGACATTCAAAATTTTGACAGCATTTTGCTGCCTGTTAAAAGTACTATCAGAACTATTTTTTTCAAAATTTTAAATTTACGCGTTTCTGAGATATTCACGATGTAAGAGAAAAAGAAAAAAAAACATATTTCGTGGTTTCCTTCAAAATTAATCATTTTCAAATTGATAGCTGACAAAACCGTTTATTATTCAAAGAATTACTGTGTAAGAGTAGTGGAAAAGTATGTCAAAAATGTTCACTAAGTTCGAATCAAGCATTGGAGTGAAGCACATGATCGGCAATTACAATTTAGGGTCATCAGGGAAGTCAAGGCTCATACCAGAATTTGTAAGTTTTAATAAGCGATAAACCAAGTGTAGATCGCTGAAATGTCAAAAAAAATTACTCCAATAACCCGAAAGTGTTGCCCAGTTATGGGTCATTCAAACCTAACCTCAAACAACAAGTTTTTGCTAGTTCCAGAGCTAGTAAGCTGTAAAGCTGGCACCGAGGCAATGATACAGATGATTTCTAATGGACGACAAAATATATGAAAACCCTATTTCAAACAAGTTCCAGCGTTTGAATCCTATACCATTTCTGCTCGTAGCAAGGTCCCTAGCTGATTAAAGTTTGTATTTGCTAGTTGTTTTGTATAAAATATAATGATTTGCCAAAATTCTGTTCCTGTTGAAAACTACAACAATTTTTAAAACGAAAGCTTTGGTTTTCGTTGTTTTTCAAAGTCAAAAAAGAGTAATCTTGTATATACGCTTCGCAACCTACGATCTCTACTAACCGATTGTTATTTAAGTTCAATCTCATGATGGTTCTACTTCGTTATTGACAGATTTTTCCAACAGAAATTCCATTTAAAACGCTTTGAAATGGCTCAAAGTAATCAAGTGTTGTTAATTTCGAAACAGCTGTATCCACTAAATTGCCCTCAGTTCCTTCAAAAAGAGAATTATTGGACCGATAATTAGCAGAAATTGAAGGAGGAGGATGCATCCACCTAAATTTTTTTTTCATGAATTTTCGTAAGATTACCTTTATTTCCTTCATAGAAAGTACTTCGATCTCACGAATGGTTTTTGAGATACACGCATTCGTAACTGTCCCATTTCTAAATGCACTAAGCTTTAAATGTGTCTAAAACATGATGAAAAAAAAAACAAAAAAATATTTAAAATTATAAAAAATTAATGAAAAATTTCGTGTATAACGGATATAGTAAGCTTGCCAGATTGTTTTATCCGGGTTTGCCCGGATATTTGATGCAAAATTTCGAGAAAGTCCGGTTCGGCCGGTTGCCCGGATATCGTGAAAAAAGTCCGGATATTGACCGAATTTTTTCACAATTTTCACAAAGAAACCAAAAAAAAAAATCAAAGTTTTGAGTAAGTTTCAGCAAAATCGATTAACGGTATGGAAATTTTCAACGGTTGTTTCAAATAATTTCGCTGATTTACTTTTATAAACCTTTAAATATTTAAGTGTTCCAAAAAGTTTTTGGAAGTCTGCAATTACATTGATAAAATATTAATTTCATTTTTTTTGCATTTTTTCTTTGCTTTTATATATAATAACACCTAAATTTTGCCTGGTTTTTGGATTTGAAAAATTTAAATCCATGCCCGGATTTTGCCAGGTTTTTTTGAAAAAAATGCTCGGAATTGCTAGGCCCGGATGGGAGTGGAAAAAATTTTGGCAACCTTAGAATAAGGACATAACGAGCTCCAAAAGTATGTATTTTCTTAAATAATTTTTTATGAGGGTTTGTTTTGTACCGTCTATAGTATTAATTTTGAAAATATTATAATTTTTGAGCACCACGAAATAAGCTTTAATGACAATAAAATCATCTTGTCTATAATGTATGCAATGCAACATTATGTACGAATTGTTTCTCAATTTTCACCATCAATAAATTTTTGATTTTTCATTTTAATCAATTTTAAAACGCGTTGTTGACTCGGGGCGAAGAGAGCACTAAAAAATGGGGCACGATGAGCGTTTTCTGCCGTATAATCTAGCAGCGAATTCAACTCGATTTAGTCAACTGAATTATAGAGCTACAGCTTGACTAGTTCACATCTGGGCGATTGGGCCTCTGATTATCTCTTCGACACCTTCCAATCCAATCGGGCTCGAGCTTGCTAAAAAGAATAAAGCTTGCTCTCTACTCTTACACAAATTTCCATAAGAATGACAACTTATCGGAGTGAAATTGGAGTGAAGACTATTGCTTTCTTTGTTAACCCATAAGAAATCGTATATCGGGATAGCGAGCGCGCCCATCGCCTAGGCCAAATCTTCAGATTAAACATGGCAAGTATTAGTTCTATTATTCAGTTGACTTTATCGAGTTGAATTCGCTACTAGATTCCGCGGCAGAAAACGCTCATCGTGCCCCAATTAATGGTGGTTTTTCTGCCCCAGGGAGATCATTATGCCCCCGCAGTGACTGGTTTTCAGCTGTCGGCAAAAAAATTTAAAAAGCATTTTTTAACGTTTTCATATACTTTTTCAAGTTTCAGCCAATTAGGAAATAGACTTTTTTAGTAGACTGAGTCGATTTGGGGTCATTTTTGAATTTCCTAAACCCTGGGGTCTTAAAAGCTTCGTCTTGGTCCAAAACTCATCCATGATTTTTTGCAGAATTTTTAAGTAACGTTTACATGAGTAAATTTGAACTTTTAGGATTGTATGAGAAAATTGAATATTTTGTTCTGAAAAATCAACATCGATTTTGTTTCTTATGTGGAACCGAGCCAGCTGATGGTTTTTGTGCCAATTTATAAAATTCTTCAGGGAAATTTTCCGCTGAACAACTTTGTCCAAGACCTTAACTTCGTATCTTGTTTGGCAAAAAAGTTATTAGCAGTTTAATAGGGGTATGTCTGTTCGCATTGATAAAGAATAAATTCAATTGATATCACTGCTGGAGCCTCGTGAAGTATTGCATAAAAAGTAGTCATTCAATACCTCGATAGGCACCCCGCAGTGATGTCAATTGAATTTACTGTTCATCAATACGAAAAGACATACCCCTATTAAACTGCTAATACCTTTTTTGCCTAATAAGATACAAAGTTAAGGTCTTGGACATAGTTGTTCAGTGGAAAATTTTCCTCAGGAATTTTATAAATTGGCACAACAACCATTAGCTGGCTCGGTTCCACAGAAAAAACAAAATCGGTGTTTATTTTTCAGTACAAAACATTCAATTTTCCCATACAATCCTAAAAGTTCAAATTTACTCATGTAAACGTTACCGTAAACTGGGGGAACTTTGATCAGCGGGGTAACTTTGATCAACATGAAATTTTTGCACATAATCATTATTAACTAAGTATGAAGTTGAAATATCTCAAAATTGTTTACTACGTTTGAAAGCCTGTAAATTGAGTTTCAAATAAGCAAAGTTTGGTTTTTATTAGGAGATTTTTTATATTAGGTAAAATATAATTTGAAAATCTTAAAATATCTGGTTTTTTGAAGGCTCACAAACAAACATCTCCCCTGATCAAATTTAAGCGATTAGGAGCAAATGGATTGTTTTATATAAAAGTTCAACTTTTTTCTTGGTTCAGGTTAAGTTTAAGAGTTATTTTTATGGTCATTTGATGATAATTTTTAGATGAGGAAAAAAACAGTCATTTTCTATGAAAAAGCCCGTATAGAAAAAAATGGAAAAAACCCTATCAAATGGTTAAGTTTGAAGAAAACAAAAACATGGGAACAGTACGAGGACTTAGGGAATTGCATGAAGGTGAAATTTTATTTGTTTTTGAGGCCAAATAATATTGAAAAATGTTTATAATTATTGCCCCTAAATGTATGCAGCACATTGTCCATCTTTCGAGTATATTTATTTTTGAAAGAAAACGTTGAAAAATTCAATTGAGTCCAAACAAAAAATTAGTGTTATCGATGTTTTGAGCCATCTGTGCTTAATGGCATCAAAACAATAAATTTGAAAATGTTGAGATACGTAAAAACCATTGTTATCAAAGTTACCCCGAAACTCGAAATCCGTTTTTGTAACAAACATTTAATTATGACCACCAATGTCGTTTGAATTTACTGCAATCAACGATCATGTTTAATACTCCTCACATCAGTAAGGGTTTTAAAGCTTTTGGGTATTACGAAAAACTAACCCCTTCCAAAATATTCAAAAATGAATGAAAAAAGTGATCAAAGTTCCCCCAGTTTACGGTACTTAAAAATTCTGCAAAAAATCATGGATGAGTTTTGGACCAAGACGAAGCTTTTAAGACCCCAGGGTTTAGGAAATTCAAAAATGACCCCAAATCGACTCAGTCTACTATTTTAGTATCTGAACACGAAACAATGATCTAATTCACATATTATAGCTGTTTTCTGTGGTTAAATAACGTTTTCCTTAAGGTGGCCATTATGCCCTAATCTCCCCTATGTCTAACGAAATATATTTAAATAAAATCTATGTTAAATGCATGTAGCAGAACAAATCCCTACTCGATCTAAGTTATTTTCACATAAACTGAATACTCCCTTTGAATGTAGTTTTGGCATAATTGGAAAAAAATCTTCTTTCTCAGAAATATACGTCGGTAAAGTGTTGATAAGTTCACCTCATCTTAATTCCGATATCTCCAAAATTAAAAAAAAAATACACATCTTGAATTTTTCTACATTAATACATATGTAGCTGAAAATTTTCACCATATTTTTTAAACTGCATCTGCCAAACTACAAGCAGAACGGAATTAGAAATTATTTAATGACTTTTGAAGAATATTTGAAATAAACCTAGAACTTGAATTAAATATTGTTAGGCTTGTACCACTTAGAATCGGGTCAAATACAATCTCCACAAATAAAGCATGGATCATCTTAAATCTGGACGCAACAAAACGGGTCTATTTCGGAGCTATGTGAACGGAATAAAAATGGTTTGTGCTCAAAATGTAGGTTTTTTTATTGCACTTTCAAGGAAAAATAAATTAAAAAAAATCGACGTGGTTTTGATGAAATTTTGAATTTTTCATCGAATACCACTCATCATAGTTTGGACACTCTGTTCGCTGACCTCAGCGGTTATTTTGTTCCACCATCTCTTCATCTCTGTTGCATCCCGAATCGTCCTATCATTCTTCTTCATCTTCTGCTTAACAATGGCCCAATATTTTTCGATAGGGCAGAATTGAGGGCAGTTGGGAGGGTTGATGTCCTTTTCGACAAAATCCATCCGTTGGCCCGATACCACTGTAGTACCTCTTTGCTGTAGTGGCAGCTTGCCAAATCTGGCGAAAACTTTACTGGTCCTTTGTGAGATCTAATGTACGGAAGAATACGTTTTCTCAGGCACTCCTCTTTGTACATCTTGGAGTCCTTTGTCTTGTTTGTCACAAAAACCGGGGTTTTTTTGTTTGCAGCTGCAAATACCTTGCAAGATAAAACACTTTCATGCAAACTAACGGCAAAAACTAATTTGAACTTGCCGGGGACATCACCCCGACCAGTGGCTTTGTAAAATTTTTGGCCAGGAAACTGTCCAAAATCCATCTTCACGTGCGTTTCGTCATCCATGAGGATGCATCCGTCGTACTTCGTTAGAAACTTGTAGTATAACTTCTGGGCCCGTCCTTTGGTTACTACATTCTGCTTCAATGTCCGTTTAGGTTGCTTACTGGCCCGATAAGATCGTATTCCTTCGCGCAGACGAATCCTTCTGACGATGCACCGGTCGGCATTGAATTTCATGGCAATGTCATAGTCCGACTGCCCTGGGTTTGCCTTAATCATTCTCAACACCTTCAAATGCAGTTCCCGATCCTTAGATCCACTATAACGCTTGGTATGAACCTGCCGATCGATAGTATGCATCTCACGGAAACGTTTGAGAACGCTGCACATGGTCGATTTGACCATTTTTAACGATTTCGCGATTTTTGAACTCGACCACGTCGGGTTTTTGACGTGGGTGCTCAAAATTAATTTTTGTCTCGCGGCTTCCAGTACGTGTAACTTTTTTGAAACAAAACGAATCTCAATGAAATTTTCATCACTAATAGAGGAAACATTCCAAAACAAAGTACTGTCAAAACATTCCAGATCCGACAACTAGGAGCGCTATGGTATAATAAACAGTGCGTCCAGATTTAAGATGATCCATGCTTTACAGAATTGGTAAAAGTATGTTTTTGTAAGGGAAAAATTGATGAACTTTTCGTCGAATATCTCAACAAATCGTCGCAAAAATTCGATTTGTTGTACTTGTTCAGTAGATCCTGATCTGTGGCTGTACGTACATATAATAAACTTGGAAACCACTTGTTCCCAGCAACGTTCTTGTTTTCTAGCAACGTTCAATCGAAACCATATGAAAGAAATGGATGGCGATCACATCACCCCTAGTTAGGTGTCATATCTACACTTTGGATCTCGATTGAAGAACCCAACCTCCAGTAGCATAAACCAACTCCGGATTACGTTACCGAAATGCTTTAACCTGGCTGACAAATGAGTGATCGGAGCACTCAAAGTGCAACGACGTCTTGTGGCCAAAACATACGTTTGTAGAAAGTGAAATTACCTACTCGGTACGAATCGGGTTGAAGTAAACAACCCAATCACCTCTTCACTCATTTTCACTCATTTTTCTTGGTTCAGAAGACCAGGAAGAAAGAAAAAGTTCAATCTCCTTGTATAGGACTCACTGTGTGCACCCACCATCATCGTCAAGCTTTGTAGGCACTTCGCTTTAAGGTGAGCTCTTGCCAGTCGAAGCTGGTGGGAGTATCATCAGTTGTTCAGTTGCTTCGGATCTAAAAGAGTTGCTGGAAAAGCTGTCTGTAGGTACTTTCACTGATGGAAATAATGATGGCAACAGGCGAATGTTGTTGATGTTGTTGTTACTGACTGGTGTTGGCGATGAAGATTATCACAAGAGCAAGAGAATAGCCAAGATGGTATTACGAGACGAGGTGGTTTGTTTCAAATTTTCCACAAAAGAAGACACCCGCCCACCGGCAGAGGGCACACAGCAACACCTTTGGCCCCATGATGGTCTATCATTCGAGGTTTTATTTTTATTTCATTTTTTTTACCTATCTCTGAATAATGATGATGATGCTGTATGGAAGATGGCTATGCAATGTTTATTGTTGTCGGTTTTTTTCTCTCACTTTGCTGTTCGTTGTTATATCGCAGTGAAAGTGATGAGTGTTTATTTGAATAGATTTTCTCATCGCTATATTTGGGCACCTTGATTAATACGTAATACCACAACCACGTCTAACTATTAGTGGCAGCAGATTTAGCGACACAATCCCTTTCGGTGCATCTGTGCCCCCGGATGGCTCCGAGGAAAGGTGCAATTGATTAGGGGACTTTTTATGACCAAACCGCAGCGTTACGCAAAACTTTTTTACAAAGAGCCTAAGAAAGTGCGAAAGCCTTATGATCTATGCATCAACAATTCAAATCTTTTCGGCCTGGGGATATAACTTCCTTTAATTTTTCCAATTTTTTAGGGAAAATCATTTTCCAAATAGTAGTTCATATTATGGAATTTCTCTTTGTTAGTATTTCTATTTAAAAAATTAACTTTTTTCCTTATTTCGCTCCAATATATCCAACAGTTTTAGAGACCTACACTGTTACTAAAAACCAGAAAAATAGTAGAATAGACGGTCAAACAGATAGCCAGACAGACAGTCAGACAGAAAGACAGACCGTCAATTTGACAATCAGGTCAAAAATCATACAGACTGTCAGGCAGGTAGTCGGTTAGACAGTAAGACAGCCTGTCGGATAGACTTGAATACTGACAATCAGACAGACTGTCAGACAGACAGCCAGTCAGACATAGAATTAGACAGACAGTCAATTTGACAATCAGGCGGAAAATCAGACAGATTGTCAGTCAGATAGTCAGACAGATAGTCAGACAGGACAGTCGGTTAGACAATAAGACAGGCTGTCAGACAGAATTTAATACAGACAATCAGACAGACTGCAGGGAAGCTGTCAGACAAACAGTCAGACAGACTGTCACACAAACATTCAGAGAGACAACCAGACAGACAGTCAGACAGACAGTCAGACAGACAGTCAGACAGACAGTCAGACAGACAGTCAGACAGACAAACAGTGGGACAGACTGTCATATAGACTGTTAGACAGACAGTCAGACACACAGTCAGACAGACAGTCAGACAGACAGTCAGACAGACAGTCAGACAGACAGTCAGACAGACAGTCAGACAGACAGTCAGACAGACAGTCAGACAGACAGTCAGACAGACAGTCAGACAAACAGTCAGACAGACAGTCAGACAGACAGTTAGACAGACTGTCAGACAGACAGACAGGCAGACTGTCAGACAGACAGTCAGACAGACAGTCAGACAGACAGTCAGACAGACAGTCAGACAGACAGTCAGACAGACAGTCAGACAGACAGTCAGACAGACAGTCAGACAGACAGTCAGACAGTCAGACAGACAGTCAGACAGACAGTCAGACAGACAGTCAAATAGACAGTCAGACAGATAGTCAGACAGACTGTCAGACATACAATCAGACAGACTGTCAGACAGATTGTCAGACAGACAGTCAGACAGACAGTCAGACAGACAGTCAGACAGACAGTCAGACAGACAGTCAGACAGACAGTCAGACAGACAGTCAGACAGACAGTCAGACAGACAGTCAGACAGACAGTCAGACAGACAGTCAGACACGCAGTCAGACAGACAGTCAGACAGACAGTCAGACAGACAGTCAGACAGGCAGTCAGACAGACAGTCAGACAGACTGTCAGACAGACAGTCAGGCAGACAGTCAGACAGACAGTCAGACAGACAGTCAGACAGACAGTCAGACAGACAGTCAGACAGACAGTCAGATAGACAGTCAAACAGACAGTCAGACAGACAGTCAGACAGACAGTCAGACAGACAGTCAGACAGACAGTCAGACAGACAGTCAGACAGACAGTCAGACAAACAGTCAGACAGACAGTCAGACAGACAGTCAGACAGACAGTCAGACAGACAGTCAGACAGACAGTCAGACAGACAGTCAGACAGACAGTCAGACAGACAGTCAGACAGACAGTCAGACAGACAGTCAGACAGACAGTCAGACAGACAGACAGTCAGACAGACAGTCAGACAGAAAGTCAGACAGACAGTCAGATAGACAGTCAGACAGACAGTCAGACAGACAGTCAGACAGATAGTCGGTTATACAGTTATACAGGCTGTCAGACAGACTATTATACAGATAGTCAGGCAGGCTGTCAGACAGTCAGACAGACAGTCAGACAGACAATCAGACAGACAGTCAGACAGACAGTCAGACAGGAAGTCAGACAGACAGTCAGACAGACAGTCAAACAGACAGTCAGACAGACAGTTAGACAGACTGTCAGACAGGCAGACTGTCAGACAGACAGTCAGACAGACAGTCAGACAGACAGTCAGACAGGCTGTCAGACAGACAGTCAGACAGACAGTCAGACAGACAGTCAGACAGACAGTCAGACAGACAGTCAGACAGACAGTCAGACAGACAGTCAGACAGACAGTCAGACAGACAGTCAGACAGACAGTCAGACAGACAGTCAGACAGACAGTCAGACAGACAGTCAGACAGACAGTCAGACAGACAGTCAGACAGACAGTCAGACAGACAGTCAGACAGACAGTCAGACAGACAGTCAGACAGACAGTCAGACAGACAGTCAGACAGACAGTCAGACAGACAGTCAGACAGACAGTCAGACAGACAGTCAGACAGACAGTCAGACAGACAGACAGTCAGACAGACAGTCAGACAGACAGTTAGACAGACAGACAGGCAGACTGTCAGACAGACTGTCAGACAGACAGTCAGACAGACAGTCAGACAGACAGTCAGACAGATAGTCGGTTATACAGTTAGACAGGCTGTCAGACAGACTATTATACAGATAGTCAGGCAGGCTGTCAGACAATCAGACAGACAGTTTGACAGACAGTCAGACAGACAGTCAGACAGACAGTCAGACAGACAGTCAGACAGACAGTCAGACAGACAGTCAGACAGACAGTCAGACAGACAGTCAGACAGACAGTCAGACAGACAGTCAGACAGACAGTCAGACAGACAGTCAGACAGACAGTCAGACAGACAGTCAGACAGACAGTCAGACAGACAGTCAGACAGACAGTCAGACAGACAGTCAGACAGACAGTCAGACAGACAGTCAGACAGACAGTCAGACAGACAGTCAGACAGACAGTCAGACAGACAGTCAGACAGACAGTCAGACAGACAGTCAGACAGACAGTCAGACAGACAGTCAGACAGACAGTCAGACAGACAGTCAGACAGACAGTCAGACAGACAGTCAGACAGACAGTCAGACAGACAGTCAGACAGACAGTCAGACAGACAGTCAGACAGACAGTCAGACAGACAGTCAGACAGACAGTCAGACAGACAGTCAGACAGACAGTCAGACAGACAGTCAGACAGACAGTCAGACAGACAGTCAGACAGACAGTCAGACAGACAGTCAGACAGACAGTCAGACAGACAGTCAGACAGACAGTCAGACAGACAGTCAGACAGACATTCAGACAGACAGTCAGACAGACAGTCAGACAGACAGTCAGACAGACAGTCAGACAGACAGTCAGACAGACAGTCAGACAGACAGTCAGACAGACAGTCAGACAGACAGTCAGACAGACAGTCAGACAGACAGTCAGACAGACAGTCAGACAGACATTCAGACAGACAGTCAGACAGACATTCAGACAGACAGTCAGACAGACAGTCAGACAGACAGTCAGACAGACAGTCAGACAGACAGTCAGACAGACAGTCAGACAGACAGTCAGACAGGCAGACAGTCAGACAGACAGTCAGACAGACAGTTAGACAGACAGACAGGCAGACTGTCAGACAGACTGTCAGACAGACAGTCAGACAGACAGTCAGACAGACAGTCAGACAGATAATCGGTTATACAGTTAGACAGGCTGTCAGACAGACTATTATACAGATAGTCAGGCAGGCTGTCAGACAATCAGACAGACAGTTTGACAGACAGTCAGACAGACAGTCAGACAGACAGTCAGACAGACAGTCAGACAGACAGTCAGACAGACAGTCAGACAGACAGTCAGACAGACAGTCAGACAGACAGTCAGACAGACAGTCAGACAGACAGTCAGACAGACAGTCAGACAGACAGTCAGACAGACAGTCAGACAGACAGTCAGACAGACAGTCAGACAGACAGTCAGACAGACAGTCAGACAGACAGTCAGACAGACAGTCAGACAGACAGTCAGACAGACAGTCAGACAGACAGTCAGACAGACAGTCAGACAGACAGTCAGACAGACAGTCAGACAGACAGTCAGACAGACAGTCAGACAGACAGTCAGACAGACAGTCAGACAGACAGTCAGACAGACAGTCAGACAGACAGTCAGACAGACAGTCAGACAGACAGTCAGACAGACAGTCAGACAGACATTCAGACAGACAGTCAGACAGACAGTCAGACAGACAGTCAGACAGACAGTCAGACAGACAGTCAGACAGACAGTCAGACAGACAGTCAGACAGACAGTCAGACAGACAGTCAGACAGACAGACAGTCAGACAGACAGTCAGACAGACAGTTAGACAGACAGACAGGCAGACTGTCAGACAGACTGTCAGACAGACAGTCAGACAGACAGTCAGACAGACAGTCAGACAGATAGTCGGTTATACAGTTAGACAGGCTGTCAGACAGACTATTATACAGATAGTCAGGCAGGCTGTCAGACAATCAGACAGACAGTTTGACAGACAGTCAGACAGACAGTCAGACAGACAGTCAGACAGACAGTTAGACAGACAGTGACAATTAGATTATCAGTATGATTTCCAGTTTGATTTTCCATGATACTTTAAATCTGCTGTCAGTGAGACCACCAGCTATTAGTTAGGCTGTCAGTGCTTATTATTGCAAAGAGTTTTGATTGATTCAACTTAATGTTTTTACCGTGGATCAATTTTGTTTCGAAAAGAAATGGTCATGGTATTCAGTTCTGTGATCCAAACGATACCTCTAACACCTTGATTGAGACCTTTTAGACACTCAACATTGCATAACAGCACCCTCATCACATAATGAAGGCGCATGCCCGACGCCTAACAAGAGACAGAAAAAGAGGGATCCATTAATTCGCTAAACCCTCATTATTAGATAATTCATTGCTTCCTTCCTGTCCTACGGTGGATAGTGGTGAGTGATTGGTGTTTGGTCATACAATTCGGTGTAACTCTATCGCGGAGGGGCCAAGCTTCGGATCACGAATCCGGCACCAAGAGTAGACCCAATGGTCACCACTTTTCAGCGCCACACGTTTCAATTGGCTTTTTTTCTATGAATTTATCTCGCGTGGCTTTCGTTGGTTGGGGAAAACTATCACAAAATCGCGAATCAAAAAACATATGGCATGCACAATTTTTAAATTAATCTTAATCGTCGAGCAACAAATTTTAGCTCAAAAATCTCATTGTAGTTGCTTAAAATCCTACGGGATCTTAAGAAATTGGAAGTATTACATCATTATTGGATCGACACGTCTCAACATGATGCAGCTAGTGATCCTCATTTCGGAAGTGGTTCGACCTTAATCAGCAACTCGTCCAGACCGGGGCCTTCATCGACGTCGTTGTTGTCGTCGTCTTTATCGTCATCGTTTCACCATCAGAGCACCGTCGTCGTCGTCATCATCGTTATTCGAAAGTGAAAGTGAAAGTTTTTTCGTGGTCCTCGTAGGCTTCACCAACGATCGATGTTGTAATCCGAACCACCCAAGCCTAAGTGGTTGTCTCATTTCTGTTGGTGCTCTTTGACGGAACTCTTCGTAATAGGATGTGGTCGGAAATTTCTTGTTTTCAACATGCTCTGCCGTCAAATACCCTAAGGAAATTTAAATTCTGAATTTATACATCGCTTCTTTTTTTCTTCTCATTCAAGTTATTATTCTCTTCTACCCTATCTATCACAGCTTATCTAAAATCAATACCATCGCTCAATTCAAATCGAGTCGCATCGGATTTAAACTCAACGATTTCCTCGATCACAGATCTTTAGGCTCCAATCTTTGTCAATGACTACCTAGTTGATGGCGACATCTGACTGGACGCTGCCGGAATAAAATCGGTACTACACAACAGTGCAAAATGATCGGTGCTCCTGCTCTCCTCGATCAGCTATAAATCTTTTATTCAAACTATGCAAATCCGTTCCCCCAGAAGGGTACTTCCCTTAGAAGGAAACAAGCCATTTCGAGAACACTTTACTTCACGCCATATATTCGACGCGTCCATCCATGAATATTTTTTGTTCGGATAATCGGATAGGTGATTTCGCATAAATGTTCCTACGTTTGACAAAATTCAGGAAAAAAAACTTACAATTTTGTCATCAAATTGATATTTGAGTTTTAACCTAACTTTTATTGAAATCATTCAAGCTTGAAACTTCAGCTGAATGGAGACATTCAAACCGATGTTCTAAAGACAGCACCATTAGTGCCCAACCAAAAAAAACTCTAGGAAGGAACTAAAGCCGTCCCATTGATCAATTTTCGACCGACCGGAACAGGTCAATTTGAAGCTTTGGTAAACTCGATCGATCGATAAAATCATCCTTGAGACATCAACGGGTGCATCCTGTTGCAAACCAAAACCAATTGCCCCAAACCCAGTTGTGTTTTGTTTTTTATCGATTTCGAGTCTGCTTAAAATCTGAAAATTATAGTCCTTATTCGTCGGCTCTGTGTAGTTTCCAAAGTTGGCAAATTCACGAGTCTGTCTCTAAGGGTTTCGTTTCATTTTAATGTGTTTTTTTTATTCAGAATGATTGTAGGGTTCCATTCCTTCTGGGCTCAATGCGAACTGCAGAAAAATGTACGATTGGTATCGATAGCTTCGTTCAAAATTGAATTACCTCCAGTCGAAATGCCGTTGAATAATAACATAAACTCGAAATTTTAGCAATTATCCTGTCGTTTTAAATATCTCGAATAAATAAATCAGACAAATTGACAGTTGGCATGTTTCTAAGTGAAAACATTGAAAAAATTTGAAACAAAAATCAACTTTTAATAGAGAAGGTTGATGAACGCAAGAACGATAAAATGATTTTGAAAATTTAATCATACAAGATATACCTAAATATTTGAAAGCAGAACAGTTGAAGATCAAAGAAAATTTTCAAGAGAAAAAAGAACAATGGATAAAAACTTAAACTAATTCTAAAAATTAAAAACTAAAAAAATATTGAGAGAAATATATGTTTTTTTAAGTGAATCATAAATAAAACCAATTAAAATTTTAGCAATTTGAAATGAAAAATGAAAAAAAAAATCATAAAAAAGTAAAAGATTAATAAAACAAAAAAGTTAATTTAAAATGTATATATAATTTGAAAAAATATTAAAATTAAAAACAATAAAAAATAGAAAACATAGAAAAAAACACGAGTGAAAAATAAAAAAAAAAACAACCATAGAAAAAACATGAAGAGAAAAAAAGAAACAAATTAAAAAAAATAAATCTGAAAAAAAACAAAAATAAAAAAAACACAATTTGAAAAAAAAAAACAAAAAAATTAAAAAAAAAAGCAATAAAAAATTAAAAAAAAACATAAAATAAATAAAAAAAACTAAAATTTACAAAATACAAAAAAAAGAAAAAAAGAAAGTAAAAAGAAAAAAAATAGAAAAGAAAAAAAAATAAAATAGAAAAAATAAAAAAAATAAAAAAAAGGAAACGAAAACAAAAATTAAAAAAAAAACAAAAACTAAAAATAAAAAAAAACAAAACTGAATTAAAAACAAAAACAAAAAAATAATCATAAAAACAAAATATTAAAAAAATAAATTAAAAAAAATAAATAGAATAAAGCAAAAAAACGTTAAAAAAAAATTAAATTAAAAAAAAAAACGAAAATGAATAATAAAAATTAAACAAAAAATTTAAAAATAAATCAAAGTTAAAAATCTAACAAAATAAAAAATCGAAACATATCAAAAATACTAAAAAATAGACATAAAATCAACTAAAATGTAAAAACTAAACAAAATTAAAATTAACATTCAATAAAAAAGATTATTAAATACATAAGTAAAATAAGAAAAAAATAAATAAAAAAAACATGATAACAAATTAACAAAGATTAAAAAATTATTTTAAAACACACAGATATTAAAAAAAAAGATAAAGATAAAAATTAACATAAAAAAAGATAAAAAAATAAAGGAAAAAAAAGATTAAAAAGTTATATATAAAAAAAATATTAATAATTATAAAAAAATTTAAACAAAGACAAATAATGAAAGAAATAAAAAAAAATAAATAAAAAATGAAAACAAAAAAAGAAAAGAAAAACAAATTTAAAATTTAAAAAATTCATATAAAAATAACGAAAAAAAACTAACAAAAAAAAAATTAAATGAAAAAACACCATAACTATTCAAGTACAGAAAAAATATCTTAAAAAAACTTAAAATTAAAAAAAATAGAAAAATAAACATATAAAAAAACAAATTAGAAACATTTCGAAAACAAGAAAAGCATTAAAGTAGAGAAAAATGAACGATTATTGAATTTAAATAAAATAAAATAACATGGAAATAAAAAAAAAAAAACAAAGAAAAATAAAAAAAAATATGAAAAATATATGAAAATAAAAAAAAGTTATAAAAAAATAAAAAAATACACAATAATAATATTAAAAAAATTAATAAATAAAAAAATTTAAAAAATTGAAAAACAATTATTAAAAAAAACATAAAAATTTAAAAAAATTAAAAGGCATAAACACATTATAAACATAATATTCAAAAAATTTAAACCAAAAAACATTTATAATTTAAAAACACAAAATTGAAAAAAAAGACAAAAGAATAAAAATAAAAAAAAAATATTAAAAATAATAAAAAAAAACAAACATGAGAATAAAAGATTTTAAAAATTTTAAAAATATAAATAATCAAAAATAAAATAACAGTAAAATACTTAAATACAAAAAATTAAAAAAATCTAAAAATCAAAAACAAGGAAAATACCAAAAGAAATTAAAAACAAAAAAAATATTGGAAAATGACAAATAAAGAATCAGATATAGCTAAAAGAATAAAAATTAAATAAAAAATTAAATAAAAACAAAAAATTTAAAAAAACCATAGAATTGAAAAAAAAAGAAAAATAAAAAAAACAAAATTTAAATCTTTTTGTTTTTTTTTATTTTCTTTTTTTTCAATTTTATGGTTTTTTTAAATCTATTGTTTATGTTTAATTATTTATTTTTATTAAAATTTAAAAACAAAAAAAAACAAAAAAATATACAAAAAAGAAAAATTAAATGAAAAAAAAACAAAAATCAAAAAGAAAAAAATGAAAAAAATCAAAGATAAAAGATTCAGATACGGACAAATTACAAAAATTTAAATATTTATAATAAATAAAAAATATAAAAATACGCAAAAATAAAAAAAAATAAATAAAAATCGAAAAGAATTAAGAAAAAAAATCAATATGAAAAAGTTAAAAAAAAGACAAACATTAATAAAAACCTAAAAAACTTGAACCAGTACTAATGAAAACAATAAATTGAACAAAACATTGAAAACAATAAATTTTTAACATGAAAGTTTTTTTTTGAAAAACCTGCAAACCTTCAAAACATACAAAAATTAATGAACTTGAAAATATAAAAATTAAAACAAAACATAGGAAAAATAATTGAAAACATGAAATATTATTCAAAAACATGACCAAATATCAAATAGTTTTATTTTTTTTTTTTAAACAATAAAAAGAAGATTTCTTCAACATCTTTAAATTTCCTTCTCACTTTTGCATCCATCTTTATCAATTTTCAATTCTGACATTCTTTCTCCAAGAATATATATTTCGCCGATATGCCGAAAATAAATTTAACACCATTTTAAAATCAACTGTGTTATTTTGTTGATATTGTCGACACATAAAGATTTTTTATAGTAAAAACCATTGAAAAATAATTTATCATTGTAGTTATTTGTAATATTCTCGCATACTAAATTCAACTTTTTAATTTTGAATTTAATTACATATTTTAATTAATTAAAAATTGAATAGTTTGGGAAACTTAGCTACGAAGTTATGAGAAACATCACTTTTGGATGAATTAAAAAAGAATAGAAAATATAAATAGAAACTTAACAGAATTAGACAAAAATATGAAAGTTGATAAAAAAAAACAAATTGTTTTTGCACAGCGAGTCTAAAAATACGGCCAACCGGATCATGGATAATCGATTTCGACCTGTAAATAAAAATGGGTTGAGAATGTCAAAAGAAACATTTTTTAGCATGAAGAAAAAATTTAAAAAAAGTTTTTAGTATTGAGTAATCTTAAAATTTATCAATTTGTCCTGGAAAACATTAAAATTCCTTTTTAAATTCTAATATTTCTACAAAAAATTATATGAATGAAAAAAAAAATAAAAAATATTTAAAATATTATTTCTTTGAAAATAAAAGTAAATGATATAGAAAGCGGGAAAAAGTAAATTCTATAAGTTTTTTTTGTGTTTTAAAAAATTGATTTTAAAGAATTTAAATCAAGGGCGAATAAAAAACATTAGATATTTTAAATAAAATATATTGGAAAATTTACTTGAAGAAGACAAAATTCTTTGATAAAAGTGATTGGAAACTCAACAAACAAAAAACAAAAAAAAGGGTTCATATGGAAAAATTCAACAAAAGACCATAAATAGTACATACTGACATAACTTAAAGTGAGTCGGTAGTACTTTTTGGGTGTACTGAAAAAAAATCTTCATTCAAGTTATGAAAATTCAAATTAAAGTTATGTTAAATTAAAAAATGTTTAAAAAATCCTATGCTTTCATGATTAATCTTTTCAATTTATCAGTGTTTTTTTTTTCAATATTCAAATAACATGTTTATTTTTCGTCTTTTGCAGGTATGTTCCCGTTTAAGGTTTACGAATCATCCAGCAAGGTTTTGTGATCGTTGAGGTAAGGATACTTTGAATTCAGTTACTTCAAATAGCAGCACAAAAACAATAGTTGAGAGTTTGAATTCTACCAAAGTTGCATAAAAAAATGAAAATACTATGTGGTTTTTCCAATCCAAGAAACGACTTCACTTCAATCATTGGACCGTATGGACCTCTCGGTCATTGAGCATGATTGATTGACATAATCACTCAATTTTGTACACGGTATTGATTCTGTTGCGGATAGTTTTTTTTCCAAAGATTAATTTTAAAGATATAAGTTGAACCTTTCAAAAAGTGAACTACCCTTAATGAGTGCAGTTAGATCACTTTTAGAAAATAAGTTGTCAGATCGCAAATTAACACGACTGCACTAATTAGTCGTTCATAAATAGCTTCAAATTGCTGATCGTTTTTTTCTTGCTTTCATAGTTCAAGTTTCCTCGTTATGGGCTATAGCTTTGACAATGGCTGAATCTCTTGTTCGAACATTGTTGCAGCAGGTGAACAAACCTATTACTTGGCGATAGCCAACAGTTCGCGCAAAAAATGGAAGATCAAACTTTTCAAAAGTGCAACAATGAAGCGATGCGAAAAATTTGCAATTTGTCCAGCGTCGTTGTGGGCGTGTTGTTGAGAGATTCCAAGTTAACAATTTGAACAAAAACTGGGAAAAAATGTAATCATGAAAACCTCCCAAAAAGTCCAGCCTTTTTCCGGCCGCCGAGAAAGAGAATGTTTCGCAATTTGTCATCGCGATTCTCCTTTCGAGTGTCGTCTTCGGCGATGTGAATTTGGATGCCCGCTGAGACCGTTAATTCATGTGCGAATTTTCGAGGAAATCGAAAGTTCTCTGCATTATTTTTTTCTATTTTCTCAAACTTCGCTCTAAACGAAGCGGGAATGCTTTGCAAATAAGCGATGCAAGATATTCCATTTAAAAGGCATTTCAAACTTTCCGATTGCTAAAATTACTGGCCAACTTTTCTACTTACTCGACGCAATCATCTTAATCGGACACATCAGGTAAAACATACACGAGCCCCATTGGAAATTGGCAAACCATCTGCTTTTGGCGGTCGTTCGGCCAAGAGGAGATGTTCAATCTGCACAGTCATATTAAGTGTACATTTTTGCACTTTGTAGCGGTGCAGAGGGCTATAAAAGGATGAATCTTCCATCGGTTAAAAGCCCTCCCTCAAGTAGATGGTGAACAACTTCGCAAATAAACTTTAATTGAAAAAATAGACAACGTGGAGAAAAAAAAACAGCAGAAACCCATCTCGGATGTCGCCGGTTCCATTTGGCTCGAATGGATGGACAGGCAGACGGAATCCATCAACGAATCATCATCAGTGAAAGTGATACTTGTTAGCGGCGCGAAAAATTATCTTCGTGCTTTTTTTTTTGGGAAAGGCAGACACCCAATAAGTCTACCTCGATTAAGCTGCTGGGCGCAGAAAATAGCAGCTGCAGGCACGTGGTCAGATGAAAAACATCCTGGGGTGGTAAAATACTTTAAGGGTAATAGATTGTGAGTAGCTTTGAAGTTGTTGTAAGACGTTCGAAAAAATAAGAGTTTCCCGCTCATGAGAAAGTTTGTGCCAAAATCATAACCCAATGTTCATTATTCCAAATACATTTTTATCTGACCCGTAAATAAAATTCATTTCTTAAACTTTCGAACAGAAATTACCAACTTATTTATCACGAGCGGAAGTCTCAATTCGTTTTTTATTAATTTTACGTTTGTTTTGATCACAGGACTTTAAATCTTGCAGGATGTAAACAATGCACTATGAACTAAATGCACCCAAATTTCCATTAAATTCTACCCAATGGTTAAAAAAATAGAGCAATTTCATAGTGTGGCAATTTCATCGTGGACACCCTTTAGGAATGTCTTAATTCGCTGCTCGACATTTTTTGTACTAACAGAAGTCTCAATCCGCTATTATAACTTTTTACGAAAAGAAGTTTTTTTTTTTCAACCTACAGGAGTCACACCTCCTAACTTCATTATTTTCCAATTCAAAAGCAGAAGTTTCGAATTTTGTTCCAATTTTTCACTAACAGTGAAAAACTTCTTTGGTATTCATCATTTTCATCATACAGAAGTCTCCAGCTGTTTTCTTTTTATTGAGCTTGTGTTTTTTACTTTCTTGATACAGAAGTCTCAATCCGATTTGATCACTTTCAACTAGCCCATAGACTTCGACACTCGACCAATATAACTTGCATACGCCAGTTAGTCTCCTGTAGTAGAATTTTTCTCGCATGTTTTCAACATAAATTATCATCTTCTCTATTCCCTGCAATTTAAACTTACACAGTTAGATTCAAATCTCCTCAAAAAAGTTTCGCTGACTGAATGTTTGAGCCAAAACCCTTCTCTGAGCACAGTTCACCAAACTGAAATTCAGTTTACCGGACTAAAATTCGAAATATGAAATTGATTGACCATCGAAAAAACGTATGGATTTCCGTCTCGAATCTCGATCCAATGAATTATTATTTTAGAAACATTAAAAAGTTGATATGAATGAGTCCTCTATCTGTCGTCGGATTCAAAATTTGAATCCAGGAATCAATTGTCCGTTTTGTAAAACACCCATGAATGAGTTTTCGTCCGGAACTCATATATACACTGTCGGCCAAAAGTTTGGGATCACCCCTTCAAACACATGAAAATTTTAATCGGCCATATCTTATGACATATCGCAATTCTTTAGATCTCATTCGAGAGATCCTGAACTAAACCATCTTTGTATGTTATTGACAAAAAGTGTATGTTAAGTTTACATTACTTAAACTAAGCTTAAAGTTGCGACATTTTCCAAAAACTGCACTTAAAATTCAAACCCGATCATCTCAGGGTGGAGTATTTCAAAATTCGAATTGCAACCGATTCCTTTTTTTCATACTCATCAAAAGACATTTTTTTCATTTTGAGCAAAAAAAATTGCAATGTACTTAAAATCAATAAAATATCTTCTTAAGCTACCGTCCAAAAGTTTGTTATCACCCCGCAGGTGTAACGACCGAAAGTTTGGGATCAGTCTTCTAAAACATGCTTTTCTAGTTCACGCGTTACACGTTATCAAACAAAATATCGTCTATCTGGTAAGCTGATTTCGAAGCTGATGAGTTGAACTTGCTTTATTGATGTTTAGTTGAAATATTTTTGTAAACTAACTTCATTACATCTTCAGTTAAAGTTTGAGAATTTTCTGATAATTTTCACCAAATAGTCCGACCGTTAACAGTGCTAGAAGTTGGTCACTTTTTAGTACTTAGTCTAGGGTTGCCATCCGTCCCGCAAAAGCGGGACATGTCCCGCTTTTTTGTTGAATGTCCCGCTGTCCCGCTTTTTCCTTAAAATGTCCCGCTTTTTTTCTTGGAAAATTTTCACTAAGTTCACGGACTTACACTGGAAAAAATCAAACTTTAGTCTCAAATCAGATTTATTGATTCAATACAGAGAATCTTTCAAATACGTCTTTTTCTCAAAATAAGCAGCATTTTTCCTTGTTAATATAAGACAATACTGAATAACTATAAAGTTCTTAGCATTACAGTAAGACTCTGATTCAGTTTAGCATTCTGGATAGTTCAACCAATGTATGAAGAACTCTGCCACAGATTTACAAAGTTTTCTCACTTGATGATAGAAATCCATTACTGAATACTAAATTTTAATATCTTAAAATCGTTTCAGGGTTCTGGTTCCCTATTATCAAAATCTAAATTGTATTTTTGTTTTCATATTTCAGGTTTAGGATTTGTGATTTTAAGTTCACATTTCATTCGAAATTGGATCCATAGTTACAATAGTTTTTTTTCCGAATATGAAAAAAAACACAAAATTAAGGCTATGACCATCTGGAATCCAGGCAGTTACAAACGCGTGCTTTTAAAAACTATTCGTTAGATCGAAAAACGTGAGCATTCTAGTGAGTCTTTTTAAATTTCTGATCTAATGAGCCAAAAAGCAACAGGTCATAAGTTTTCAAGTCGACAAAGAAAGATTGTCGAGATGATTGTGTAAAAATATTTTTACCATATCGTTTTTCATTGTAAATTTCTCAAATACACGTTTTTCAGACATCTGAGAAAAAAAGGCAAGGTAGTCTTTTTCAGACCAACACAGCACCGCAAAATTTTCATATCCAAACTTCAGGAAGGTAGGTATCGCTGAAATAAACTTTAAATTAAATTCATCATTCGAAGTTCATATTTTTATTCAGATTAAAATTTATGTCATAATGAATTCATATTGAAACCTAAGACATCAAATTCAAAATACTGGATTGATGATTGAGGGCTCTGAAACAAGTTTCAATTCTCGGCTCGTATCGCGAAATATTGATCTGAAATCTGAATTCGTTTTCTAACATTCCAGAAATCGTATTGAAACTCGGAACAAAATCCCAAAGTCAATTTCATAATTAGTAAACTTGATAATGTTTACTTATTCATGAGCTTAATCTGAATTTTGAATATTAATGCTGAACTCTGAACTTTAATTCATATTTAGGTTCAGAATTCAGAAACAGAATAAACATTCAAAAATCATATTACAAATTGCAAGTGATTGCATTCTTATAATTTTGAGTGTTATTTCAATTTCAAAATTTCAATTTTTTTTAACTAAAGTTAGTCAGTTTTTATTTAAAAAAACAACATCCACAGGATTTAATTTGAGGAATTCATTTTTACGAAAAGTAATTGCGGATAAAAAAAAAACATTTATCTAATATCCTGTAAAAAAATCTATTAAAATTATTATTGCAGTTTTATCAAGAGCCAAATTTAGAAACTTAAACTTGAATTTTGATCGAAATTGCAAGTAGATTTAGATTTTTTTTTAAATGGAGTAATATTTTTTTTTAACAAATCGAATGTTTTCTTTTCTTAGGTTTTCAAATTTTCGAACAAATTATCAAACATACCAATTTTTATACAAATAACACAAAGGTTTTTTACAAAGTACTAAATCTGCACTCGAAATATTTTATCTCAAATAACGTGTTAATCCGTGAAAACCATGGAAAATAACGGTTCATATTGCAAAAAATTTGTAAATAGTAGTCATGTAAGAAAAACTGAGTTTAGTGTACTTGCTATGAACAACTTTGGCTAACGATATGCATACATAAATATAAGTTTGCTATACAATTAAGTTTTTCTTAGAGTTTTTAAAATGTCCCGCTTTTTTCGGCTGTGTCCCGCTTTTTGGTCGTGAAATGTCCCGCTTTTTTCTGAAAGTATCTGGCAAGCCTAACTTAGTCACTTTTTTCAGGCTGGCCACTCACAAGTAACTTTTTTCGAAATTTGGTCACTAAGTCACTATTTTTTTAAAATAATTTCCTTAGACTATTTTTTATTTCCATTTTTTCTCCTTTCTTTCCTTTCGAGTCCTGTGGGAATTCACACGACTTAAATTGGGAGAGTGGTTCAGATTCAGTAAATGAAGATTATTGTTTTGTTTAGCTTTGTATATTACTCTTCAACATTATTTAGATGAAAATTTGAATTTAAACAAAAATCGTTTTTCGCCTTTAAAGCTTGGATTTGTTAAAATATAATAACTTAATTAAAAGAAATCAATCAAAATCAGTACAGTGCACTTGATCACATGAAAAGAAACTTCCATGCTATTAATGCTCTTGTTTGTATTAAATGGAAGGTAAATTTGTGAAAAGTGACTCAATTGAATCGAAAATATCAGATATTTCCATTCTAAGTTCCTTTATTTCTGGACATTTTGGAATCATTTGAAAAATTTGTAGATATACAAAGATATCAATTTATGATTCCAAAACCTATTTGAAGTGTTCGATTACTTTCAGTAATTTCTGTACCTTTTTAGAGGTTGACTGATATATTTCCCACAATGTTAAAAAAAATTTCTGAGGTGTTTCTAGGATCTGTTAATTTTCAAGAAAGTGTCATGTTAAATCATTCGTGAATATTTAAAAAAAAAATTCTTACTTTTTGAACCTCATTTTTTCAAGTAAATCTTTCTTATGATTGATATGTGAATCATGCAATAAAGTCTGGAGTAAATATCTTTGGAAATGTTTCATTTTTGAAGGTAGTTCTCTTTTAATTAATTTTAATTTTGAAAATTTTTATTCTACCTTGAAGATTTTTTGAAAGTTTTTTAGCCTTTTTTGTGTTATTATCTTGAATCTTGAGTCAATTTTTCACTAAGCTTCTTTGAGTCATTGTCAATCTTCTGTCAACATTTTGTCGTTTATCTATTTTCAATCTTCTACCATTATTTTGTCACTTTTTCATGAGGACCTACTGATTTTTAATTGCATGACTCTTTCATGAAATAAAATTTCTGCATATGTTAATATTAACTCAATTTCAAGTATATTCTTTAAACTTTTCGATGAACATGTGCTGGTTTTTTATTTGAATTTATAGATTTCTCACATATAACAATTTTGATTAAAATTTTTGATTTCTGTTAATTTATTTCGAATCGTTAACTTTTTTCAATATGATTATAAACTTTTTCAACTTTTTTAGTGACATTAAAAAAAATCGGATTTGAAGAGTGAAGTTTCAAAATTTGTGGGTTTTTATTTTCAAAGAAAATGGATAAACTAAAAGTTCTTGTCGGATTCAATTGTCCTAGTCCTTCGGGTACGATCTTTTGGTTCCCTCCCATTGTTTCCGTAGAACTTTCGGATTCTGCGGTATTTGGGTACGAAAAATATTTCTATGATTATTTGAGACCACTCCTCCCTTCCAGTAGGGTTATAGGAAGGGGAGAGGGGGTCACTTTTACAATTTTTTACATAACTCAAAAACTAATCAAGAAAATATAACCAAATTTGGTATGGGCTTGTACTAGGGTTTGTTTCCCTGAATCTTTGGTATCCATTTACCCTTCCAGTGGGAAGATAGGAAGAGGTAGGAGGGACTCCTGTACAGTTTTTTACATAACTCGAAAACTATTTAAGCAGATGGAACTCGAGGATTATTTCTATGATTATTCGAGATCCTTCTATTCTTCCTTGGGAAGATAGGAAGGGAGGCTTCTATAAAAATTTTTTGCACAACTTGAAAACATTTCTAAGAAATGGAGAAATGGAAAAGGATAAGGGCACGAAAAATAATTATATTATTATATGAGACACCACCCTTGAGTACATAGGAAAGTGGGAGAAATTCCAATACAATTTTGTTGGCATACTATGAGAATTAATCAAGCAAATGAAATCAAATTTGGCATTGGAAGGTATTTGGGCATGAAATATGTTTCTGTGATTGTTATAAACCCTAAAGAAGGGGAAGGATGGGTTTCCTATAATTTTTTTTGTCTTGCTTAAGAACTTATCAACCAATGGAACCAACTTTGATATGAAAAGGTTTTTGGGTACGAAAAATTGGGTATGGATATTAGAAACACCTACCTCCTTCAAGAAGTGGAGAATGGGAAGGAGAAAAGAGGTGGGGCTATACAGCTTTCTTAGCATAAATCGAGCACTTTTCAAAAATAAGGGCCAGCATTTATAAAAACAAAAAACATGTTTGCGTACGAATAATTTGAGACCCTCCTTTTCCAGGGAGGAGTAGAAAAGGAGACAAGTTTTTTTGCAAATTTTATTTGGTATAACTCGGAAACTTATCAAACATATAGTGCCAAATGTGGCATGTGACGTTATTTAGATAATAAAAATAATTTTATGGAAGTTCGTGTGGAAGAGGGAGTGGGTGGAGAATCCATACTGAAAAAACATACATTTTGGCATAATTGAAGAATTCTTGAAACTTACAAAAACGCAGTAAAAATTTCAGAACTTGAAAAACAAATTTAAAAATCAAGTTTCACAAAAAAAGATGAAATTATCTCCAGCTTCACTTCTCATTTGAAAATGGTTGTTTCTGATTTATGCTGAAATTGATCAATTTGATACCTCGATTTCTCGTCCTGTAAAACTCTCGTGTTTGAGTTTTTGCCTCGATGTGATGCCTAATAACAAAAAATATCGGAAAATTATTATGGGCAACATCTTTTACCGTCACCTTGTCAAAATTTGACACCTGAAATCATCTTTGCTGTCAACCTGGCATTGAAAATTTTCATTACAATCCGACGCATAAACAAGACAAGATCGCAAAAACAGCGAACAAATAATGTGGCGACCCCTGACCCAAAATTTTACACCTGAAAGAAATTAAGTGTCCCTCAAAACTTCAAAGTGAACTTCGCAAAATCGCTCATTGTCATTTTAAAAATTGTGTTTTTTGCTTTTGGTGCTTTGTGCTCAAGACTACCAGCCTGCTTAACTCACAGGTCTATATTTACCAAAAGGAACATCCCATGTATCTCATCTTGAAAGAAAAACTCTCAGCTTTACGATGTGGTACCGGAGATGACCTAAAATGGCGCTGATAGGGTCTAGAACAGTGGTTTTCTAACTTTTCCAACTCACCGCCCCCCTATCTCAATGTTTTAGAATTCACCGCTCCCCTAAGAGAATTTTCTAATAGATTTGTTTATTTAGAAATACAACTAAAATTGGTATTCCAGGGCTGATTCACCACCCCTGTATATTAGAATGAGTCGATTCGGGGTCATTTTTGAATTTCTCAAACCCAGGGGTCTAAAAAGCTTCGTTTTAGTTCAAAACTCACAAATGACTTTTTGCAAAACTTTTTGAAAAAATCAAAATAATTTTTGTTTCTTTGGTAGAACCGAGCCGGCTAATGGTTTTTACGCCAATTTAAAAATTCTTTAAAGTGAATTTTCTGCTGATCAACTTTGTCGAAGACCGTAACGTCGTACCTTATAAGAAAAAAAGTTATTAGATGCTGAATGGGGGCATGTCTTTTGGTATTGAAAAACAATAAATTCAATCGACATCACTGCTGGGTGCCTAGCAAGGTATTGCATGAGTACTTTTCATGAAAAACTTCGCGTGGCAGCAGCAGTGATGTCAATTGAATTTACTGATTTTCAATGCCAAAAGACATTCCCTTGTTTAACAGCTAATAACTTTTTGGCCTGATAAGATACGAAGTTATGGTCTTCGACAAAGTTGTTCAGCGAAAAATTTTCTTGAGCTTGAGAGGATTTGAAAAGTGGCACAAAAACCATTAGCAGTCTCGGTTCCACTGAAGAAACAAAAATGATGTTGATTTTTCAGTACAAAATATTCAATTTTCCCATAAAACTTGAAAGTTAAAATTTACTCATGTAAACGTTTCATAAAAATTTTGCAAGTAATCATGGATGAGTTTTGAACCAAAACGAAGCTTTTAAAAGACCCTAGGGTTTGAGAAATTCAAAAATGATGACGAAACGACTCAGTCTACAGCCTTATCCCAATTGCGGTTGTGGCTTCGCTTTAATTCTGTATAGACGTAGCAGACTTCGAGGGTGCTTCCATAGATTGCAAATTAATAATTTGGAACGAAGGATGTATTTCATAAGAAAACAATGTGGACTGTGCAACAATTTTAGCTTCAACAAAAACGATTCCCAATGTGTCACTCCAAAATGAGCCCTACATTCGTATATGGATTACTTCATCAGTCAGCCACCTCCACACGGGGTTGTTCGGTTGGCGGCGGTTGCAAAATCAAACAAACAATCAAAGGGGGTGTACGAGAACGACGACATGATCATGGAAGTACACTCACTTTCTAAAGTTGAAAAAAAAAACAAACCCACAACCCATGACAAATGTCAGATCAAGTTGCTATAGTTAAAACGAGAGGAAAATGTCGGATCTTCCGTCCGGCTGTCTGCCTGGCTGCCAGTGTGCCGGGAAAAGTTACGTTTCTTCCATCCGCAACGGAACGAATGGAAGAGAAAGAAGACCGGTTGTGCAGTGCCAACGTAATCCAAACTGCTGCTGCTGCTTATGTAACCCAAAACCATGGCACGGCAACTTTACTGCTGCGCTGCTGAAGGGGTGATGTGGGGTGAGTTGTTTTTCGCTTTCTTTGAGTGACTCGACAACATCGTGTGCGGTTGCGAACGAAATGCCGGCTGACTGCTGGCTGGGAGGTTTTGTTTACATTTTGCTGAGTGGCCTGTTGCTTGCTCTTGTTTTGCTCTCGCCTCTCTCTCTGAGTTCCGTCCGCGGACGCGGACTTTGTGGTGAGTGATTTCGGTTTTGTTGTTTGTGGATTTCGTGGAGTGGAACGTGGATCTTGTGCTGCCGGATTGTGGGGTCTCTTTAGTTGCTCGCCGGGTTTCGTTGTGGATAGAGCGCTGGTCTCCGTTCGCGTTCGTGTTCGGTTTTGTGTGGAGTTTGTTTTTTTACGGTGTCTTCCTAGGGGGTCGGAATTGAAAAAAAAAAACATTTTTTGACTGGACTGGACAGGATCATTTTCCCGGTAGAGAAGTGCGCACGCAAGGCTTCAGACAATGCCAATGCGTTCGTTTAATGATGAACAGTGCAATTCCGACGACATGCATGGATCGGTACATCAATCGATATATAGTGCCTCCGCATCAGATTCAGCATCACCATCAGCAACTGCTTAGCCAGCAACAGCAATCCGGTCAAAGTGGATTCTATGCGCATCAACTTTTGCAACAGCAGCCTCAGCAGCAGCAGCAACAACAACAGCCGCAAGTGGTCCAGCAGCCGCAGCATCAACAGCCGTTGCACAATTTTATGGTGGGATGCTACAACAATGCCAACGGATGGACCGGTGTCCCGCTCATATCGACGGCATCCCGGAGACCGAGAAAGTTTCAAACCGTGAATCAAAATATACCGATCGGTGCCTATCAATCAACGGCTGCGGCGACGTCGAAGGTGGATTTCGATGAAAATGCCATGTCCCGGTTGGCCCTGCATGCTCACGGAGCCCCACTGATCTTGGCTAGCAATCGCTATCGATCCAATAACAAAACCGGAAACAGTAAACAGAACAAACCCGGTCCCATCAATCATCATGTAGCTGCTACGCGGGATGATTACTACCAAAAAAATCAGACCAACGGCGGCAGTGTGTTGCAGCAACAGCATCCGCAAGAAAGTGTCGTCGGAGACGATTCCGGTCTCAGTTCCGGCATAACCAATTCGTCCTCGTGTTCCTCTTCGTCGGACACGTGTTTGCCGCGTATCATCAAACCGCGGAAGCGAAGAAAGAAGGATCGTAAACCGAACGCTACTGCTGCCGTTGCAGGGCAGACCACTGCAGGACCAAACGGAGGACCCTATGGTTCCATGGAGCCGATGGCACCGGTTCTGCCGCAAAACAGCAACGGTCAGCAACAGGTGTTGCTGGACGACAGTACACGGGATTTCCTGCACGAAATCGCTTTGATCGCGAATGCCGGTGGTACGTTTGATTTCCCAGGCTTTCCGCTGATCCGGGATCAACAACAGTTGCATAATCAGCAGCATCAACAACAGCAACTGCATCAGCAGCAACAACAACAGCAACAACAACCGGCAACGGTCTTAGGTCAGCAGCATTTCAGTAGCAGCAACAGTGATTCCAGCGATTCCGGTATCAACAACTTGGCCTGCTCCTGTCGGCTGTGTGATCCTTTCGGGAAGATTTGGGCGTTCCCGTTGCGGCGTTCCTGTTCCGATAACAGTGCCGAAATCGAACTGAACCGGGTCAAAGATGTCGGGGTCATCGGGAGCAATCGGAGCAATTCGTTCCGCAGCGAGTGGCGTAGCGCTCCCCATTGCTTGGATCAACAACCGCAGCAGCATCAAGCGCAACAGCAACAGTCGCAGGAGTTCGGGGCCGGTTCGAGCCGGAAGGGCAGCTTCAGCGATTCCGGCGACTCCGGCTGTGATCTGCTGAGTGGGTTGACGTTCTGCTCCGAGGATATTCTGGGCAGCGTCAATCGAGAGCTGTTCCTGACTCCGGTCGATGGCGGCAAGGAATTTCAATTTCCGACCAGTAGTGGTGTTGGTGTTGGGTTGGGCAACAACAGTATTAGCGGCAGCTGTGGAAGTCCCGGAAGTGCCAACTCCGGCGAAGATAGTGATAACAGTGCCGAATTGCTGCTGATGAGTGAGCTTTCCAAGAAGTTGAACGAAGGCCTGGATCTCGGTGGCAGCAGTAGCTGCAGTGATGCGGCCGAAAGTGTTGTTTCGGCTGTTAATGCTGACGCCAGTGTTCCCCCCAATTTATTTGTGAATTTCGATGCTATCTCCCGCAATAACCTGTTCAGTGTCAATAACATCAGCAAATTGAGCAATCTTCTGTTCGACGACAGCCTAATGGCTCCGGGCCTAGTGATAAATAATAGTGGCGGTGGCGTTTGCCAGAAGAATAGCACCAATAATCCCATCAATAATACTAATGATAATGTTGTTGTTCTGGGCAATAACGGGAACGGTGTGAATTACATCCGGAACAAGAGCCACCAATCGGCGGCGTCCACCGGCACCAGCAGTCTGTTATTCGGCGCTGATCATCAACCGTTCGTGTTGCCGTTCGTGTCCCAACAACAGCAGCAACAACCACATTCGGATATCGTTTGGAGTAACAACAACGCCAATCGTAAACCACTTCCGGTGGAAAAATGACCACTGGAACCACCAGAGAGAGGATGTGCCCTACCCCGGATTTCGTCGGGTTCACATCTGTTGTTTTCATCTCGAATGTTTGAGCAGACCACCAAAAACCAAGGTATCACTCTTTGAAAACCTCTCCCGAGATAAGTAATTAGATAACTACGAAAGCGCGGAAATGACACAGAGCGCTTACCAGCAGAAACTAAAGAAAAAAAATCCAGCAATTGTGTGTGTGTAGAAAATCTAAAAAAAAAACCTTTCATAGGTGGTAATTTTTAACGTTCTTAAATTTCCTTCCTAATGAGTCAATTTCGTTTCGCGGGGACCCAAAAGTAACAAAAAAAAAAATCACCAAAGCAGAACTAATAATCGGGTCAGGCTGTTCAGATTATCTCTCACTTGGTTCGCCGTTTTTTGTTTCTTTTTTTTTTTAACCTTGTTCGGGATGATTTTAGCCTTTTTAATTTTCCGTTCTGACCGTTTCGGGCGAATTTAGAGACCACACACCTATGTACCTTCTGTATAAGGTTTCCCTCCGAACTGGGAACGTTACTTCAAAAGGAGATGGAGCCAATTTTCTGAAACCAGCAAGGCAAGGATGTGGTCCGTTTGTTCCGTTCTCGGGTTGAACGTGTGAAGAATGTTTGCTACCGGGAGAAACGGTTTCGTTATTTTATCTTTGAGATTGTTTTGGGCTAGATAAGCTGATTAATGTTTTTAATGGGCATGAAAAAGACATTTTTTTAAATTAGAGCTAAGGTTTGCAGATAATTTGACATTTTTTTGAATATTTTTTTTTACTGAAACTTGGCAAACAAAAAATTTAAAATGTGTAGCCGCAAATCTACTTCATCGTAATATGTTTGAAGTTCGATTGGCAATTACAACTAGCTGAAAAACTTTTCGTCAAATTTTAAACCAACAATGAAAAACAAATATCCAAATCGATTGATGTGCTTGTTATACAAATAAATCATGTAAAATGAAAAATATGCCGGTTTGAAGCAGTTATAGTTCTGATTCTGTCATTTGGACCACCCCAACCAGAAGCTTATGAATTCCTTACTAAGTTAAATATCTCTCCTGTGGTTTCCAAAGTCTAACCCCATAGAACTTACTGAGTCTGTTCTTACATACATTAGTTTCCGTTCATAAAATAAAAATTTTCGAAGGATATAAAACCCCGAACAGTAATCGTCAACAAGCTTGCTTTCACACTTCACAGATTTGATCATAGAATTTTTTATGATAGAATTCTGCAAAAACTTTGACTTTTGTCATCACTTATATTTTCGGAGTTAATGTTGAAGTTTAATAAAGGTGAATGTTTCTGAACTTCGAATAGGATTTCAAATTAAGAGTTAAATTGAGTTTTTTAGGTTTCGTAAATAAAAGTTTGATATTTATTATATTAAGAATTTTTACTGTTATACTTTATATGCTATTTTATGTATTTTATGCTAATTAACAGTACCTTGCTATTTTGTTTACTATAATGGAATTTTTTTTTGTTCAAGAATTAAGTTCCTTAAAATTAGGAAGGGCAATTCGGCTTTGAGATAAACTGATAGTTTTCAAGCTTAACTGTTTGTTCTGGAAATATTTTATTTTACTGAGTTCTTACTAAGAGTTTGAAGCCAAAGAAATTTTTAACCCGTTGTTTCATTAAGTAACAAATTGGCAACATTTAATTTATAAAAAAAAATTGAAATATTTTTAATTTTTCGTTATACCACCATTTCAAATGTTGAAAAGAAAAAAAAATATAAAATGAAATGTCGATGAATTTTTGGTTTTGTCTTACTTCAATAAAATGTCATAAAATATGGTTTTGGAACGATCCCAATCAGCATTTAATTTTTTTTTATTTGCTCAAGGAGGCGTTGAACTTGAAAATTTGGCAACAGAAGGCGGTGATTGAAATAAGTTTTAAAACCACTGTTTTAAATCAAATCTAACTAAAATTAGATTATCAGATTATCTGCGTGGATATGTTTGAGTCATATAATAAAAGGAATTGACCCTTGCTGTTTCTATTATGGATTTGCCATAATTCACACATTCAAGTGCAGGGTTGCCAATGTGCCTGATTTTTCAGGATTTGCCTGATTAATGGAGACCTCCGTTTTTCCTTGCTTTTTTTTAAAAAAAAGACTGATTATCCCTGATTTTTTGTGAATATGATGGAACATGAGTAGTACTGAACTGTATTAAAGACATGAGTGGAGTCAAAATGTAGATTGGTGACCAAAAAAAGGTCCTCACTTCGACCGAAATTTCCGTTAAACCATGAATCCTGATTTCTATTTCCATCTCCCTGAATTTTGAAAAAAAAAAGTGTTAGCAATCCTGTTTAAGTGTGTAATGATTAATTATAACACAATTAGCTGACTCGGTAACCTTCGATTTAACTTCAACCTGATAGAAAGTTTTAAAGGTTTACTCCATGTACACGTCCTTAACATCTCCGTGCTCGTGAATGAATTTTAATAAAAATCGACGTATAATTGTTCGAGTTGTATGCCATTTAAAGTTGATTTTGTATGGGGGCTCCCTTCCATAAAAAATGAGATTTTTGAAACTATTATACAAACCATCTCTTATCTGAATGGTGTTACAAAGAAAAAGCCTCCATTTTTTATATAATTTATTTTGTCTCAAAGAACTGTATTGTATTATTCCGTTGTTTTATTCTTTGTTTTATGCTTTCACCGGGAAAACGGGAAAATCAGGGAATTTCAGGATACAACCAGGATACAACAAAAAATTGAAATGTTCGAAATTTTCCTACGGAATTAAAAAAAAAATTCCATATATTTTTTTTGTAGTGGCTCACCACACTCTCCCACACCAAAAAGCTCATAAGAGCCCCCTGGTAATGGACGCTACTGTTCTCAGCACGTCTGGCAGCAACAAAAAATAATAAAAAATCGCGAGCAAAATTTTACTCATGCTGAGAACTGAAATGTTTAAATTTAGTGCGAGGAAATGTAATGATAATACTGAATTAAATACTACATGGATCTCAATGGAAAACAGATTTCCTTTAAAGAGATCCACTTTTTGATATAAATACTACTAAGCAAACATTTAATAAAATAAGAAATTAATTGCTTCATGATAGAGTAGTTTTTTCAAGTCTCTGTACAGCTTTACTGCATAAACCTATATAACTATTATTTTTTAAACTGATTCTAAAGGTTATGCGGACTTTTTCCTTATGAATTGGTAAATTTTCTACATTTTCAACCTTCCTTGCGTTCATTAGTCAACAATGAAGTTTCAATCGTCTTTTTAATCGATTAAACGGTCAAACAGTAAAGGTTCAGCCTTATCTCATTCACGGTTTTATATATTTTTCACATTAACTCCAATGACTAGGGCATTTAGAAAGACTTTAAAGCAGGGAGAAAATGTGGAGGCGATGATAAGGTGAAGTTTAACTAAGCTGACAAACAATTTCCTAGAAAGGTTTCAAGATTACAAATATGTTCTTCAAGATGCGAGGAACTCCTTTGAAAGCATAGAATGAATATCTGAATTTGTTTAAGTTTACTAAAGTTCAGTTCGCAAACGTGTGAATTAGTTGAGACGAAAAAAATCGGCGTCACTTCGCCTCAAAAGTTCATCATCAAACCAATGATTACACTGGGTGACAGCCAAAAAATAGTCTGGGGTTTCTCAGCTGATTTAGACTAATTTTTATGTCCTGAGTTAGAATATCACATTGATTTTGATGTATCAGGTCAACTTTTTAAGATAGATAGATAGATAGGGGTTTTGACCTGATTGAACAAAACCATGGTCATTTTCGGACTCAGGGCGTCAATATTAGTCTAATTCAGTTGGAAAACCCTGGACTATTTTCAAAAAATCTTTTTTTATTACTCAGTGTTATTAGATGAGAAATTTTTTTATCATAATTTAAATAAAATGGAAAAAAATTATCCTGCTAAAATTTTAAGCTACTATTTTTTTTGTAATGTAAATTAAAACAAATTTTGCAAAAATATGTTTTAGATATCTATAACTGTATGGGAGAGTGGGGAATTATGGGCCACTTTTTTTCGTTGTTCCATAACATCTTTATTATAAAAGATAAAATGAAATTAAAAAATGGTATGGTTTTCTACATTTTCAAGGTATCATAAGGTATTTTTTTAAAATTTTTAATTAGTCATTTTTCCCAAATTCTGACTGTTTGAAAAAAAGCAATATTTTTTGGATTTTGAAAAATGGTGGGGAATCGTTGGCCACCGAATCCAAATTGACCTAATAACATGCAAAGTTTATGAGTTGACCCAAAACTGTGATTTCCTAATTCATTTCGTTATTTAAAAGCAATTTCAAATGATGAAATAAAAAAGAGAGCTGTGTATGATCGCATAAATTCCAAAACCTGGCTCGCGAACGTTTTGGCAAAATTCCTTATATAGGATGCACAAAATATTTTTCATAACTCTTCATTTGGCATAAGAAAACTTTGCAGATAGGTAAAACGTATTTTAAGTTCTGAATGTGTATAAAAACATAAAAATATATGTGATTCAAGATGTGTGGCCCACGATTCCCCACAAGCTATGATTTGCAAATTGATTGCGTTTGTGTGACTTATTGGTGTTTCATCAAAAATTCCTTTTCCATGTGAAAGATCATGACAAAACTAAGATAATAAGCGTATGAGCATATTTTTGTTATGCACTTTAGGCTCCCCATCGATGAAATTAGCGGGTGTTTTTTTTAATTATGTGAGTAAATTTTTCTAACTTTTTATAGCTTGATAAATAAAACAAGCATATGATGCGTATTTCAGTCAACAACATATAAGAATATAAGCTCACGCAAAGCGACGACGATGACACTTGGTTTGAGATTTTTATCTCAACACACATCTGAGATATTAAAAGTGGCCCACGTTTCCCCATGGCCCACGATACCCCACTCTCCCCTACTTATTAAATTACTAGATATTTTCTGCAATCTAAGAATTTTAAATTTTTTAAGATCAATATCTCGATGTATTTTTACATATTTTTGCAACACTTCAGTACAAATTCTAGAAAAATAAAAATTTCTACAGCCGCCTGAAAGATCCCGTTAAAATTTGAAGATAGCCGAACTCATTTTTACAAAATTAGGGAGTGAAACAATAATCTGTGAATTTTCATTGGATTCTTCTCAAAATATTTTGGAAACTTGTCGATTTAATCTATGTAAAAAGATTAGTTATTTAAACCTTCATTTCATGATTTTTTTTTATTTTTCCTTAAAAATCATTTTTCACAGTTGGAAATGATGAGTAAATCAAAAAAAAAAATTAAAATAAAATACGATTTTTCAATTTTGTCATACATTGATTGTTGCAAATTTGTTACTTTATGAAACGAAGGGTTAAGGCGTTGAAATATTTATAGTGATTTCATTTCGGTTAAAAAGTTTTGGGCCACAATTTTTTAGAAGTATAAAAGCTTTACTTTTTTTATTTTTCTTGGCTTTTACTTCCTCGAGCTTTACAGAAAACCATGTTTCACCATGTTTTTATAATAATTAATAAAATTCGGGATAAGCCATCTTTGAACCGGGGGAAAAACAGGAAAAACTTAGGAATTTCAAAACGGAAAATTGATAGCTAGCGTTAATGTCCCAAAAGCGAAATAAAACTTCTTTTTGAAGACGACAATGGTCGCTTTTGCAGAATTCGTCTAGCTCTAAGCCTGCTGAAGCTGTGAATTCATCTGAATGTTACGCTTCAGTAAATCACGGAATGACCAGTATTGAGTCGTTAGAAGCATTTGTCTTGAAGTTACACTAGAAAAAAAAACCCCACAGGGGTTCTTTCAGGGACACGTGTTCAGTATTTTCCATAAAAAAAACGAAATATTTTTTGAGATTTTTTTTTTGCTGTTGAATGCTACTGCAAACTCTTCTTGAGCAATCGGTAAAAGTGAAGTGGCAAAGGTGTCAAAATTTAGGCGTTGGTGAAGAAAACCCTTTTAAGAGTTTTAGTAGCGAGCACAAAAGAATTTAAGCAATTTTAATGCATTCAAAATTCAATCATCAATTATAAAACTTAAATAAATTTTAAAAAATCTCATATGACACAATTTAAAGAATTAAAAACTGTTGAAAATAATTTTTTTGGTATAAATTACTTAGAAAGTGGTAAATAAATTTATTTCCGTTGTCGAACTGATAGTCCATGCTGTAGAGGGTTACAAGTTGATAAATCAGAGGTGCCAGGTCGTTTTGTCAAAAATCAGGACATCACTAAATTGGGGAAAATAACATGCAGTTCTGCTTAAATTGCATAACTAAAGGCGAAATAAAAGTGTTGAAGATGCCTCGAGTTATGCAACTGAAGCGAGATTTACCTTGGCTGGCCAGCAGTTAATATCGAAAAACACCATTTAAATATCATTTGAACCGAAGATTATCAATGCTTAAAGTGGTTCAACTATTATATTAAAGATTTCTTTGATGTTCTTATAATTTAACAATAAATTTAGTTATAAATTAGATATTTTTTGAAAAATCAGGACAAATAAGGATATTTTAAGGATCATTAAAAAAAATCAGTACAATTCAAGCGTTTTTGAAAAATCAGTACGGCCTCTCGAAAATCAGGACAAATCCTGAAAAATCAGGACACCTGACACCTGTGATAAATACACACTTTTTTTACAGTGTTCCATAGATGAAACTTTGATGATTAATTTGCATACAGTGCGAGCTACCAAAAGTTGCCGATAGTTAGTAAAACTTAGGCTGAAATTGCACAATTTGTATGCATTTTCTCAGTGTAACACTTAAGGCTTACATTTTAAATGCTTATTATGTTATGTGTTTTTGTTCATTTTAACAACTTTGTAGAATATTTAGAAAATTTTAAAATTACCAGACAAAGTTATGATAAAAAACTGCTTTTAGAATATTCTCATATTTTACACTGTGACTCGGAGGATGAATGTTTTAGAAACTCGGCGCTGAACAAGTTTGTTGAAGACTGCAAAGAGATTTGACCAACCATTTAGAAGTCAGTTTTTTTTTATTTCACTTGTAGGAGGATTAATCAAAACAAACATTAAATTTTCTTATAGAGGTTGATTTTTCTTTAAAGTTCCTTTGAAGGCACCTAGAAGATAAAATGCAAAACAAAAAAAAAGTTGTAACAACGATTAGTTTTTTTACATTTTTGACCACTGTGCATTACCCGAAATCGAAGCCAGATTTTTTTTTCACGATACATTCTATTTTCGCAAATGTTTTTTGTTAAGAAACTCAGCATCATTCTACGAAAAAAAACAACGGATAAAAATTAACCGTTGAAAAAGTTATTTCCGGAAATATATTTTTATTTTTTTTTTGGGTCACTGCTACAAACTTTTAACCTTGCCAGCTACTCTTTTAAACATTCCCAAAATATTCCCTTTGAAACGTTGTTCTAACTTTTGAATAATCCTAACCACGAATTGAACAAGAGGTACTCTATTATGAAACGGAATATTCTCTTTAAGAATTTAGGAAGTTAAATGGCTGGTCACATTTTTAATTCCGGAAATCGTCGGACACGTAGCTTTTGCTTGATAACGAAAATCCATCAACACGGGTTCAGCTTGTGGTATTCGTTTGTGAACCATTTCGATATTAAATATTGTCTATTCATCGCGTTGTTAAGCTCGTGCGAATTAATTAAGTAAGTATATAAATTCTCTCAAAGAATCTGTAAATTTTATCTTAATCCCAATATGCGTAGGCTAGGCATTAATGATATGTGAAAATAAAAATGTATTTTTCCGAATACAAAAATTCAACCCAAAACAATTGTGAATAACTGTTGAATGCATGGATGAAATTTTTGGGTGGTTCTAATGTTTACATTTTTGCAACGTTCTGTCAAGTGGTTTCCGAAATAGCGTTTTGACTTTAATTTTGGGTATGCGCCATCTTTAATATATACTATGAACCACTCTTTTTCCAAATCAAGGCTATTTTTACCACAGTTTTTGCGTAATGCCACATTTCAAGATCCAACTGAAATAGAGTATGAACTTATTGGGACCCATTAAAGTGCTATGCAGGAAAAAAAGGTCGCGTTTGGAGCCAGTCTTCTTTGTAAATTTAGCCATTCATTGCGTCAATCGTTTTGAAACACCAACTGAGTTGCAGCTTCAACAGATCATCAGCCTCCTCAAGCACTAGACATAAAATTTTTCAATTTGTTTCTTCTTGGTTGTATCCGGAACACCCAGTCAAAATTTGTCATCGAAAAGTTTTCGTCTGAAAACCTGCCAGGTGCTCGCTAAAGAGTTCATCCACATGACAGATTGTCACCAAATTATTTACACTAGGTAGCTTCACTGAAAATTTTATCAATTTCCATCTATGCATTCAAAAGTTACTAACAAAACAAAGTGTTGCATTTTCTTTTTACGATAAAACTCCTTACTTACAGAATGATTGTTCCAACCACAAGCATTTTTCAGAGAATTCGCTAGATGAATTATCAACACGAAAAATTGATTGTAAGAATCCTACCCAAGTTCGAATCCTAGTTATCGCTTATGAAACCTTCACTTTCTGACGATTCAGACTTGTTGTTATGTTCCAAAGGTTCAATAAAGTGTCTTTTTTCAAATTTTCAAAATTTCACCTAAGGCAACGTCTTGTTAATAAAAATTCCTTACCACGAGTCAGACTCGTGACTTTTCCATTTGCCTATAAGTACTGACCACAAGCAAGGATCGTGAATATAAGTCAAAAAAAAAATAGGGTGAGTATCATTTGTTCATTGAATCCGTGCTTATGTTTTGAGAACCATTTCGGTGGAAATATCGGAAATAATCCGAAAAACCGCTTGGTTTGGTCAACTTAAGTGAATTTATAAATTTCTGATACGATACGACGACGTCACAAGCAAGGTTGCCGAAATCACAGAAAAATCTGTAATTTCACAGAATTTTGAGCAATTTTTCATCACAGAAACTGTGTTACAAAACACGGAATTTTGAAATTTTCACAGATTTCTCTGAATTTTTTAATTCAGAATGGATTTCCTAAATTATAATTTTTTCGAACAGTATCAAATTTAGATTTCTTACTTTGAATTAGTATGAAAAGTATGATAAGATTGGTAATGGTAATTGATTTTGCCCAATTAAGTTGTGAAAAAAACTTAATTTATCATGAATTTTCAATGAAATTCAAGGAAATAGCATCATGAGTTGTCTGTGGAATGCCGTGTGGTTCGGTTCATTTTTGTTTTTCGTTCGGTCGATGTTGCGTTCCGTTTTAACTAAGTTAGAAGTGTGGGTGGTTGTCTGCATGGGTCTGCTCCGTGAAATTGAATTAGTGCCTTGTGTTTGATTTGCCAAATGATTTAGGATTTCATCAAAAATAGTGAATCTGGTTTGGAATTTTATTTGAAAGAAAAATGACTACCTTCATAACAAATTAATGCATTCCAAATTCCAAGTGCTTGTTATTGGTGTGAGTGAAAGAGGAGGCATGGGTTTAAGAAAGATGGGTGAAAATGTGAGCGCTACCTAGATGCGAAAGCTTCCCGAGTTGGCCCTTGAAGGAGGTCCACAGGGCGAGTTCGTGCATACTTGGAAATGTTGGGTTGTGCAATATCATTACCGAGGTAAAGTTGCTCCAGGTTGGAAGAAGCACCCAGTTCGAGAAGGATACCGCAAAATGAGGACATCCATATGCGGGGGCGATTTGGTGAGATCAATCCGATTTACATTTATATATATACAGTACCGTTCATAATTGTATAGAAATTGGAAGCAAGCGCACTGTCACTTCGACTTTGAACTTCCATAACTTTTTACTCTGATGATATTTTTAGATCAAATTTTTTGCGTTAGATAGATCAACTATTACACTATTATATCACAAAATTTGAGCTTTCTGGAGTTTGTGTGGCCTGAGAAACAGTAATTTTACGAAAATCGGACTTTTTGGACTTTTTCCATTCAAACTGCAATATCTCTGGAACCACGCAACATTTTTTTATTGAAATTTTGCACAGTGATTGTTGAAATATGAAGCTAGCATGTCTGAAGTTTTCGAAAAGTTCTATAGATGAGATCAAAAGTTACGTGAGGTGCAATATTTCAGGCATGAACCTTGAAATGCGATTTCTATAGAATTTTGGACGATTTCTGAGAACAATATCATTTCTTCCACCAATCAGACAAAAAATGTCTGGCAAAAGCAATGAAGAAAAGAAAAAATGGAATAAATGGTCCATTTGTGTTTTGAAATCAGAATCTCGCGATATTGTTGTGATTTTTCGGTTGAAATAGATTAACTGGTTGTTAAACAGAGGATATGATTTTCCTATGAAAACATTCGTCCAAAATTCTGTATAAATCGCAATTCAAGGCTCATGCCTGAAATATTGCACCTCGCGTAACTTTTGATCTCATCGATAGAACTTTTCGAAAACTTCAGACATGCTAGCTTCATATTTCAACAATCACTGTGCAAAATTTCAATGAAAAATGTTGCGTAGTTTCAGAGATATTGCAGTTTGAATGAGAAAAGTCCAAAAAGTCCGATTTTCGTAAAATTACTGTTTCTCAGGCCACACAAACTCGAGAAAGCTCAAATTTAGTGTGATAATAGTGTGATAATTAATCTATCTAACGCAAAAAATTTGATCAAAAACTATCATCAGAGTAAAAAGTTATGGAAGTTCAAAGTCGAAGTGACAGTGCACTTGCTTCCATTTTCTATACAATTATGAACGGTACTGTATATATATATATATATATATTGTTCTCTTTTTCTCTGCTGCTAACTAGAAAACCCTACGTTACTGCCATTAAAACTATGGTGGCGAGTAGCAGAAACTAGCAACGAGAGAGTTCCATTAAGCGTTGCCAGTAGCCACGTTTGCAGATTGACGAACAATTTTGCTGCTTAAAAAATAAATTGTCATATGTTAAAATTTGTATTTTATTCAATGGGTTATTTAATTATACTCAATTATACTTTTATATTATCGAAGGGGATTTTCTGATGGGTTGTCTGAGGAGACATTTATGTTGCATTTTTCTATTACATTCGGCAATGCAAAGGCTGTAAAATTATGAAAGCTTAAATTACACATAGTTTATTATATCAAGAAAAGTTTTGAGCGTTTTCTTATGAACGTTCATATTTGGAGAGTTGGTCGATAAACTTTTGCGATATGTTTTAGCTTATTATATCAATTTCAAATTTGGGGCTCAAATTAAAAAATCTATTGAAATTTTCATAGTTATGTCAATAATATAATTTATTCATCTTATTGTTTATATTAATCTAGTCTTTCGATTATGAAAATCAAAAGATTCTCACAAATTAGAATTCGTTCTCTTACATAGTTTAATTTTGCATATGTTAACAAATTAAAAAAAAAATCTTTGTTATCTAGATAGTTCTGCTGTTTTGTACGATAATATGAATTGAATCAGTTAAAAAAAATCGAACCGCTAAATCACACGGAATAATGAATTGTTTGAAAGTTATTATCAACTAACGGCATTTTTATAAAATCATCGTTCAATGAAAGGTATAATGCAAACTGCAAGGTGAGATTGTTTTGTTTATTATAATTTATTATCGCATTATAGAAATTATTTCAATACAATAATAACATTTTGTAATTATATTGTATTTCTACTGTATTTTTATTAAATATTTACATATTACTATTATATTGTATTTTTATTTTTTTTCTTTATTATACTTTTAGAGGGAATGCATCTGGGGATAACTTGAAGAAACTTTTACAAGCGGAGTGGTAGCCAACCATTGTAGGTTTCTGAGAGTTGGATGCCTTCCCTCGACGAACCATCGGCCGTGGAAGCCTTCGGGCCAACCACACAGACATAGGCAGGACCTTGCTACCGATGGGGGAACCATACATACATACATACAAATTCAAGGAAATAGCATCACAGAAATCCATCACAGAATTTTTGGGTAAAAGCACAGAAAGTCAGAATTATTTTTCTCAAAAACACAGATTTTTTTCGGCAACCTTGGTCACAAGGCATACAAAATAAATTTTTGATAACCTAGAATTTCGAATCCTAATCCTAGCTGTTTTCAATTTCAAAATTTTCAAATCAGTTCTGAATCTGCAATTTGATCTCGAATATTGATATCTTTGTGGTTGAAGTTTGAAGTTGAGTTTTTTTTTGTTTTTGAACTAGATACTTAAAATGAAACCTTTTTTAAATTTTCACTTAATTTGTTTTTTTTTTCGTCCAGTCGATACTCGAGTTTGGATTTAAAATTTCTATGCAATTTTTTTATTTTATTTTCTTCGTTTCTCATCCATCAAAAGCATCAGGCAGCTTTTGTTTGGATTCAAAATTATTCCTCTACGTTATGATCCCACTTAGGCCCATCGGAAATGTAAATTGTGGTCTCCAAACACCTTTTTGTTATAAATTTAAAAAAAGGGGAGATGGCTCTTTGCCTGATGTGGCGCGCATATCAATGGTTATTAAGTTTCAAAACAAAAATTGAACGAACAAGACTTGCGCGCAGCTCCAAAATTATCCCTCAAAGGCACGTGTTTGGTTGAGGAGTTTTTTTTTTGGGTGGTGCTCAATGGGGTTCAACCTTTCAAACATTGAGCTTTGTTTGGGGTCGTAAATTCCCGGTAAAAAAAAGTTTTAACCTACTCTTACGTGACGATTTCTCCCATCCGGGAGAAGCATCAACAACTCCCATATTTACTACCGAAATTCACCGAAAGAAAGGTTTGAAGCCAGAGGGCATTAGAGCTAGGCGGGCGTACCTTCCCAATTACTATGCGCATGGCGTCTACGTGCGTCGTGGTCATAAAGCAAAAATATGTTTTCTGTTTTGGGCGTGCGCGCTTTTTTGACAGTTGAAGGCGGGGAAAAAGACCCCTTTGGATAGCCAACGGAATATGGAACCTCGAAATTTCGGGGTCCCTGAAAATATGTACTCCTCAATTTCGTGCGGGATAATTTATGAGCCTCTTCCTCTGTACGCTCTGGAGATCCAGTGCAGTGCAAGCAATAATTACGTAATGTAGTTTAAATTTATCATACCAAAAAAGCACCCAAAAGTCCCGGGCATTATCTGAACGGCTACATGGCAGGAAATGCATTAAAGACTTTCCTCGTTTCGAAGCTGAACGAAACTGAATCCAAACGCGATGATAAAACGAGCCATAATTTACCGCCATTAGGAGCAGGGTGTTAACCTTTCGAAAAAGTCATAAGAGAGCGCAGATGCTGAAAGAAAAATCAGTTGAGCTGACCCACTCGAATGATCACTCACTGAGGATGAAATTGATTTTCTTAGTTCCTCCCTTAGAAGGTATCTTCACTTGGGTCAGGATGCACTTTTGGGATATTAATTTTGTGAAAAAAATGTTATTATGAGTAATTGGAACCATTAGTTGAGGAAAATCATGTTTGGAAAAATTGTTGAAAATTGAAAAAAAATGAACAAGCTGGGTAATCGATTTTAGAAAAAAAAAACTTATCTAAATGAGCTTTAATTCCAAACAGGAAAGAAGACAGGAAATCAGTCTCAAGATCAGTTTAAAAAATGTAAACTTGTACTTCAAATTTTTGTGTGAAAAGGATCGCAAACAATCATAAAACACATTCACACATCATGAATTCTGCCACCCAACTCCTAAACGATCGAGTGTTATCGAAAAATTTTGAAAAAAAACCAAAGAGATGCGACATGCAACAAACACATCACAGTTTCAGGTTTCCCTGAATCAGACCGCGTGCGCGGTTTTTGGCTACAAATTAAGACCCTTGCTGGGCGTCCAACGATCAGGAAAGAAAAACCCATTATCAAGACTGTTTTGTTTTAATGTGATCAATTTTTCAAAAAAAAAAAAAAAAAAAAACAAACCGAACCGTGCCGCGGTCCGCCCAAATTCAAATTAGCCTGGATGGTGTGGTTTTTTACAGGTTTTTTTCCTCTTTGGGTGGACACACTTAGCTTTGAGACGGGATCAAATTGTTTTTCGTTTGGGATCTCAGCTGAGAAAAGTTATTGGTACGTAATCAATCTTTTGATCCCCCAATTGGTGAGAAAAATGGATCAACCTTTTAGAATGAAGATTCTGAAAAGTTGCTCACTTTTGTTATTTTGCGGTTAGCCTTTTGCAAAATTTTTCATAGTAATTCCCGCGAAGTTTAAATGTGGAAGATTTCAAACTTTTTTTTAGCAAAAGATACGCAAAAACAGTTTCAATAGCTTTAAACAAAAATTCCGATTTCTATAGGAATGTTCATTTGTGTTAATACTTTAGTCAATTGATTTTGATAAAAAGTACATTTGTCTATGTTGCTGACTTTGAAATAATCAAACATTTATTCCGTTACCATACATATTGATTTGATGATTATGGAATGAGCTGATTGTTGGCCGAAAATGTGATATGTTTCATTTTGACACGCCTTATCAGCAAAACTGGATGCGATAGACCAAATCTGACAAAAAATTCAAGTTCAGGACGCCAAAACCTTCTAAAACCGGTTATAAAACATTGATAGAAATTTGAATCCAATAGAGTGTGAAGTTCAGCATTGAAATTCTATTGAGTTTTGAACGGATTTCTACAAATTTCCTGTGAAACAGGCAAAATCAAACTTGTTCCCAAAAATCAGGGAAAAACCGAGGCTTAGACCTTCGAAAATCAGGTAAATCCTGAGAAATCAGGCACATTGGCATCTCTGCTAGTACGAGATCTTATAGTATTTTCAAATTATCCACTGATGTGGGAACCTATTAAAATTTTTGACGGTCATTGCACACAAGGATTTTTTTAAAGATCTTAACCACAAAAAATTTACAAAAGTTGTGTGAAAACCTCACTATTTAATCAATAAACCGTCAATTTTTTTTCGATTATAGTTGTTTTAACATCTTTATGTCATTCGGGACTTATAGTAACGATGCAGTTGGCGGACAGTCATTGGAAAACTTATCCGGAACAACTATGATCGATGTTTACTCTTGGGCTCGAACTCGCGGACATCGGCCTCAGAAAGCAACTGACTTGCCAACAGAGCTATATCACAAACCCACCGTCAAAATTGTTTAAGTAACACCAGATAAATTTTGAAGAGAGGATTGAAAAGTTAACGTAATTTGGCACGTTTTTGCATCATTAGATTTTTCAAACTTTTTGTCAATTTGGAATTTCTCAGATTTTCTTGCACTCAAACTCCACTATGCATTGGATTTTGAGTATAGATGTTTAACCTACTCCCCCCCCTCCTCCATGGAGATTTTTTCCAAGTAAAATTTTCAGTTCAAGAAATGAATTTACCGTAGTGATGGGAAATTATTATATTCCAAAACGTTTAACAATCAATGTTCAAAACCATGTCAGGAATCATGTTGGGGGGGGTGCGACCCGTGGGGATTTAATCCTGAATCACTCAAGGCCTAAGCCATTTCATTTGAAGATGAATCCACATTGATAATAATTTTTAGTTGTAATTTTTGGATTGAAATTCAATAAACCTTTTGTATTGAAACTCTTGAAAAGGTGCAACGAACTTTAGGCCCGTCCGGAGTATACGTGTTCACCACATGTAGACTTCGGACCAACCAGATTTCATTGTATAGGTTAAGGTAGTGCCACCTCTATCCCGGTACTACTTCTCCTAAATAATGAAATGTTGCAGGGTAAAGTATGGTGTACGTTAATAAGTTTCCTCGCAAAAATGCTCTTTCGCTCTTTTCAACATCTGTAAATTTTCTTCTCACTTCTCTATCCATCTTTATCAATTTCATAACTACTTTTCACCGATATGCCGAAAAATAAATTTACAAAATTAATTAACGGTGGTTAACTTATCTTAAAAATTTAGAGCTAGTTTTCATTAAATTTGGTGCCCTGAATCCAAATATGCATTGAGAGTTTTTTTTTCTAAATGCTTTTCTTTTTTTTAATATTCTAAAAAAAAAGGTAAACATTATTCAAAAAAATTCAACACTTTTTTTTTACTAAACTCAGGGTGGCCAGCGAACCGGGAAAACCGGGTTGACCGGGAAAAAACCAGGGATTGAGAATAGCACCGGGAAAACCTGGAATTCGAAATCAAAACCGTTTTTTCCCGGTCAACAACAGAAATTATTTTTTCTTTTAATATACTCACATACTAAATGTATTTGTTCCCCAATTGAGCTTTTTATTGAAATGTTGGAAATAACTAGCCATAAGAGTCCTACTTTGGAAAACTTGTTTCAAATAATTAAATTAAAAACAGAACTTGGAACTCAAATTGAAAATTCAAATATCAGATTCTGAAATAATATTCATATGTGATTTGTCGACTTTTAATGGATTCTGTGAAATACTTTCTCGGCTTGCAGTCGAATTAAACGACTATTTATTGAATAATAAAAGGTCGTTTTTGTTTTTTAAAAGACTGTTTGCCGAAAAAGTACCACACGGAATTAATATTCAAAATTGAATCTAGAATTTCGGTATTTGAATTATTTTCGATTTGGAATTCAGGTATAAAATCAAAAATAAGAGATACGTTTAAAATTTCTCACTGGCCACGGAAGGAGACGGGATGAATCATCCAACTGGATGAAAATCCCCGGAAAAAAAAGGTTAAAATTTCTATTATGTATTCATACAGAAATCGGACTCAAAATGCAGATGAAGAATTTATATTCAGAATTCAGGTTTCAGATTATCAATTCTTATTCAGAAATCATTCTGGAATTTCAAATTTACAATCCTAGATTAGGGTTCAAATGCAAATTTTGAAACAAATATACAGCTTCGAAATCAGAGTCTGTTTTGAAATTTGTGTGGAAAATATAAAGTTTTGAAAAACAAATGAATTTATGCAACTAATATATAGAAATCAAAAATAAAAATTCTATTTTCAAATTACATAGGTGAACAGCACTTTAGATACTTATATTCGTAATGCTGGTTTTGGAATTTTTTGGGTCTTAAATTCGAAATTTCTCTATCATTTCTATTTTAGTTGATATGTCGTTTGGAAGCTCTAAACCTCATCAGTTCTGAGTAAATTCAACATTGATATTGATGAGCTTACTTATAAACCTATATGAGGCCCTCAGAGCCAAAAGGGTTAAAGGGCAAAAATGTTCGATTTTGAGTTTATAACGCTAATTGCATATTTAAAATTATATTTTGTGAATTTTTCAGGGCCTTATATGAAAATCGATAACGATTTCTATCAACTTTTTTGCCCTCTAGAATTTATATGTTTTTTAAATGTAGATCTCATAAAACGTAATAATTTTTTGGTGTAATATGTTTTTAAATGGCTTCGAAATTCCCGTGTTTTACAGAATCGGATAAAAAAATGAAATGAAAATGAAAACTGATATTACTCTGTAGTCAATACAACCAATGGTCGGAAAATCGCTCAAGAAAAGCAATCAGGAATGGTTTCTAGCTAGAATGATGCTTCCTCCGAGTGCTGTGATACGCACGTGGTAAAAGTACCCATTAAATATATGTCGAAAATCAACACTAACTTGATACAAGAAGATATACAATGCCCCATCGGAGGCTACCGTTGCTATTCGTCACGTGGCTAATCGACGGTGATCGACATACTTGGTGATACATTTTGAACGTCGCTCCCTCAATCATTCCCGAACGTCTATCCTCGCATCATTGTTGATAATGCTCGTTATTGATAGACGATCATTAATGTTTCAAAAGGAAAAATCTGAATAAACACCAGGACCACATGTTCAAAAAAGCTGTAGCACATGCTGGACAGTTCATTGCGGTTACCTAGTTATGTTTTTGTCCTTCTAGGCAAAGCGAAAAATAAAAAATCATCTGATAGCCTACATAGATCGCTCAGAACTGATACATATCAGTTATGATCCTAAAGGTTGAAAGACGTCAAGGGAAAGAAATCAGCATAGAGACGTTCGTTGCTGATAGTCTGCGTCCTTTTTTACCTCATCATGTATCGCAAAAGTGTTTCAAATACGGAAGCGTCGTTGTCATGCATGATTGTTTGTATGATTTGGTTGAAGAAGAAAAATTTGACTGCTTTGATATTTTGGCTCTGAATGTAGTCAAGCATGACTTGGTGAAAATGATTGATTTTCGGAAGATAGAATACAACTCACGATTTTCGTTAAAATTGATATGACAAAAAATCTAACATTTTGAGATCCTACGAATGTTTTTCAGTTTTTTCTAAAAAAGAATGCAGATACACATTTTTAAAATAAATGTAGACCTTTTTTCAAAGGTCAATAGAATCTCAATCAACTCTTAAGCTCTGATAAAAAAGGCTGATTGCTTTGAATCAGAGCCGCAAATAGAAATCAGCTATCAAATTCTTGACACTTCAGAGAGGGTTAATTTTGTAAATCTTTGTAGCAATTGAATTTAGAATAAAATATTGAAATTTAACTCGTTTAATTCACTTTCACCGCAAAAATTTGTAAAATGTCTTTTCTACAGTTTAGATAAATTTTAAAGTATTTATCTGGGTATATTGAAACCGGAAAAAAGTTTAAAATCTTGATCAGGAAAACCGGGAATTTGATTATGGACATCCGCTGGCCACCCTGCTAAACTTAAAAAAAAAAACAAAACAAAAATTATATAAAGGATTTTAATTATCAACTTTTCTTAAGGCCTCAAGTAAGTATGATTTCTGCGAAAAAAATAAGTTTCATATCTGTTTACTTTTCCTCATTCTGTAAATTGAAGGAATTTCAACGATTTTTTACAGGATGTTCAACCCAAATTGAATTTTCGATATTTTTAAAAGCAAAAATCATTAAAGCCTTCTTTTTTCTTCAACTATACAAGTTAATGAATTCTTAATACAAAAACAAGGGTTTGGCTCTTTAAAACCTTCGGTATAAGCCGTTTAGAATAAACAAAGTTTAAAAAAAGCCTTCGACAGATAGCTTAAATGAAATAAATACTTTTTGAAACTTTCTTCAGTAATGTCAGAAATACTTGTTATGATATCTTTCCATTAAAAAAAAAGTGAAATTTTACTTTTTAGATCATTCATTATCATCATGATCGAAATATTTGTTTCTTATTTAATTGAGTATAATAAACAAATTCAGAATTAGTATTTTTGGTTTCATGTAGATTAGTTACTTAATCAGTTATTAAATTGATTCCCAGACACGAAAATGCTGTTTTGTTGAGTTATCAATTCCATTCTATAAATAAGTTTTTTGAATGGTAAAAAGTTTTATTGAAGTTTTTTTTTAATATTTAAAAAAACTTTGGTCAACTACTACATGGTTTTGTTTGCACTTTTTAATAAATTTATCGAATTTTCTCGTAGTTTTTTTTTTATTTTCAAATAAATTTACCGCATATTATAATCAAACTATTTTTTTTTAATTATTTTAAAAAGTTTGTTTTTAATTCTGATTTTTCGTTTTCTGAAAACATAATCTTATCTGTTATAAGAAAAACGAATTCTCTACCTTTTGTCTCTGGCACAGCTCAATATTTCAATTAACGGCGAAAAGATATTCAAAGATTGAAATTTTTTACTACATAATATGTACTTGAAAGTTTATAAACGTTTCACTTATTTTCATTATTTTAAATCATCTTTTATTAATCGATCATAATTTTTTAATTAATCCCTGAAAAGTTCGAAAAATGATTACACATAGCAACTTTAAAGCTAAATTTCATCGCTTCTGCTAAATTTACAACAAAACCTGGAATTCCTTTTATCTTTTCCTATCAATTTCTTATTAATCATTTATGAAATCACCCATTTCCAAACCTGAACATTGTCACTATAAGCATTCAATGATGAATTTAACATGTTGTATTATTTATAGATTTATTTATAATTGTCAATTTCAAAAATCATCTTTTCTAGGAAGAATTTTTATTTAACAGATGATTTTAGCTCTGAATTTCATCACTGGCACTCAAAATTATCTTAAATAACCAACTATGTGTTTTGAATAAATTCTCTTAAGTACAAAATGGATTTTCCCCTCGAGAATTCACATTTCAAAACACGATTTATTTATTTTTTTAAATTCAAGATATTACAGTGAAATTTTTCAATCAACTCTTCAATTAAAAAAAAAATCTGATTTATGGTTGATTTCTGGTCTGATCGAAAATTCATTTTAGGATTCGGATTTCATTTCTTTTGAAATCTAGTGTTATATCTTTTATTCCATTTCTGTACTCTCATCCTTATGCCCGAAGCTTTAAATTCAACCAAATTACTAGCTTCTAAGAAGGAACATAATTTCAATGGAATATTTTTTTGATGGCTTACCGGATTTATGGTGCATTTTTGGTATTGTTATGATTTCTAGCTAAATTTAAATTTCAAAAGAGCAAACCACCCTCCCTCCCCCTCATGGACAGGTCCTTCGCACAGTCTTGTTTTCCAATAAATTTATATTCACCAGAAAGCCAACTTCATACCGATTCTAAGGGCATTAGCGCTGCAATACTTAACACAAATAAAAATCTGTTGAGAAACAAGAGAGAGAGAGAAATCAGGAGTGTCGAATGATGAGGGTTAAAATTAGTCAATCATGGTAGGAGTAGGAGTCTTCGACATCGCTCTGTGACTGGTGCTATCAGTTTTACCGAAAAATTTGGTTTTGTATTCGGTTCACAAGTTGAAGTTTTGCACGATAACACCTGCCAATCCGAGAGTCTGACAATGTGGTAACCTCAGCAGTGGCAAGAAAAAATCTGCATCCCAAGCAAAAGTGTTTCTAGAGAATCGCCATGCAACTACTACCTTTCTTAGGAGGGGAGGGGCTTCACATTACACAGATTTCCTAACCATCGCCACAGTCACAAGGCGTTGGGGGCCACCCAAGGTATCAAATTTCCCACTGTGAATTACCCCTCGTCTTTTTCAACCTCCCACCTTTGGGGTCTTAGATACCAGCTGGGAATTTACAGCTGATTGTTGCACTTCTGACAAGACGACGACGACGACGACGATTGCGTTACGTGGGTTGCATTGCATTGTGTCAGTGTATCCGGTTAAACGGTGTGCCCCAAAACGCCTTCCCACCATCATCATCGTCGTCGTCAAGATAGATAGATAGATGAAACAACAAAAAAAACGGTAGCCGAATAGCCCAATTGGCCAAACCGACTACACACTATCTTCATTCAAGAGTGGTAGCAGCAGAGCAGCCAGCTCATTGTCCGACGACGACGACTCATTGATGATGATAATGGGTTGGTGGTTTTGCAATCGAATGAATGCTCCAGCGCGAGGGCAGCTCGCGATTTCGTGACCCGCAGCAGACCCCTGCGCGAACAACAATAAAAGATACCCCTACAGCACAGCAAAACACCAAAGGCCATTATTATTGCTGTTTGCTGCGGTCGATTGTGATACCGGTGTTGTGCACTTTGAACGAAAAATGCGTAAATATTACCACCCACCCCTGGGTTAGGAGACCACCAGCATATTTTACATAAGTGCATCGAGTGGAAAACCACAGCGAACATATCGGGCTCCTGCTGCCATATGTGAATGGAATCATAAATCATTGTTTTCTCTCTCTCTTTCTCGCTCGCAAAAAGAGAGAAACAGAAACAAGCGAAAAACCGCAAACTAGTGCACTTTCGGGGGTCGCGTAATGGTGTCACTAGCGTCATTCTATGCTTTTACGACTTGATGCGAACATAAAAAAAAATTTGGCAGAAAAAAACTAATCTATCAATCATAACTACGCAAACTGAATTTTTAAAAAGCTACAAATTCTAAATTCTTCAACCGATTATCGTGAATTTAACATGATAACGTTATTTGTGGTTAAAACGGGCAATAGTTCACAATGAATAGCCTAGCTAACATGAAATCGTAATAGAAATGATAATCCAAATCGAATATTAAGACATTTTCAATAACAATCATAAACAAGTTGGTATTGAGTGATTTTCTATCATTCATTTACGACAAGCTTTGCCCAAAAAAGCTGAATCGGATAGCAGTTTAGTCAATTTGTAAATATGTCTCCAAAAAGTTGAGAATGGGCGGTCCTTGAAACTCTATCCGGTCTCTCCCTTTCTTCCTTTGACCGATTCGTAAAAATAAAATCTCACCTATAGAGCTTTAGCGTGGGTCTTATCAACTGATGAGTTGGCATCGCGGTAAGATATCGGACAGCGAACTCGGACGGCTGAAGTTCAAATCTCGGTCGGAGTATTTTTTTTTTCGTTTTACTCAAATTACTCAAAATCGTTTATTTTGTTCTTGGAGGGGAAATCGAATCGTTGAAATCTTCTTATTGAAGATATATCGCCTCCACTTTTGTAGCTATATGCTATTTTAATATGCTTTGGGGTAACATTGGTCAGTCTCTATTTTCGACAGTTTTTACGAGTTTTCTTGATAATAAAGAATACAAAACTCTTTCTTGATCATTAAGGATACAAAACCCCTTCATGATATTTACAAATGCTAGTTTATAAATTGTACCTAGCTTTCTAACGTTTTCTTTTAAAAACATTTATAATAGAAAAAAGAACTATTATGGTGCATACATTTAGGGGCAAAAATTAAATTAGTTGCTTAATAATTTGAGCTACAAAATACAAATGAAATTTTACCTTCACATATTCCTGTAAGCCCTCCCACTATTTCCATTTTCATTTTTTCTTCAAAGATAACCATTCGATAGAGTTCCTATTCATTTGTCCAATACGGGTTTACTCTTGAAAAATGTCCTTAGTTTTTCAATATAGAACATTTATCACTAAATGACTATAAAAATAACATATAACTATACACATACAAAGAAAAAAGTAGTTATTTCACTTTCAATAATCCGTTTGCTGCTAAATGCTTTTTGGTACCATCAGGGAGCTGTTTGTTCGCGAGCCTTAGAAAACATAAATATTTTAGGATTTTGAAATTACATTTTTACTAACAGAAAAAAATTTCAAATACAATCCAAATTTTTCCTATTTGATACTCAAAAAATAGGCCTTCAAATGTAGGAATTTGTATTCAAAAATTCAAACTATAGACTGAGTTATTGATAATAATGTGCAAAAATTTTTTGTTGGTCAAAGTTACCCCGGTGATCAAAGTTACCCCGTTTTACGGTACATAGATGTGAAAAATAATATTATTTTTTGAATAGGCAATTTGAATAAATGTTCTCGCATATTAAACTCAACATTTTAATGTGACAATCTCATTAGCCTTCATTTCAATGGAAATGGAAAATCAAGTTTGCCAGCTAATCGAAATTTCGAATCAAAATCGGTAAAAAAAATGTATGGATTGTTTTTCTCATATATAAACTTGTCAAATTTTAAAGTTCGTTTTTTCTCTACTATAATGTAATTTTTTTTCCAAGTAGTGCGAAAACTTAAGATTTGAATTTTATGAGGAAAGTTCGGGGAAATTACTAGAATCCTTAAAATAAAAATCGGGGAGTGTTGCAGTTTCAGTTCCCAAATTTTTCTTGTGTGTTTTAAAATAACGAAACACTGTAGGAAAATTTCTAGACCATTTATTATTCCTTAACTCACGGATATTGTGCAGTGAAATGCTTTTTAAAATTATTTTAATTTTTTTTTTCGTTGTATTTCGTCTCACTACATAGCTTGACGAACATAATACCTAAAACTCACTTGGTCCATGGCAACCGTCCTCCAATTCAGGGAGAAAATATCCATTTTGAATTTAAGAGAATTTATTCAAAACACATATCTAGTACCTAATTTAATGTAATTTGATAAAACGATGAATGCATTAAATTTTTGGTTCGAGAGTGCCAGTGCTCAAATCTCTGACATTGATGATTTTTTACATTTGATTCTTCCAGTTATCAAAATAAAAGGTCATTTCTTTGCAGTTCACAATATTGACTTCATATATTTATAATGTAACATGTTCAATTCATCATTGAAAACTTTTATGTACTGACAAAGTCTAGGTTGGAAATTGATTTCTTGAACAATCATTGAGAAACTGATAAAACAAAAATATGGAATTCCAAGTACAAATACTCATTTAGTTAATATTGTGCATTAATACTTAGCTTCAGTAGTGCAACTTCGGATAACTTTTCGAACTTTTCATAGATTTGTTTAAAATCATGATTCATAAAACAAATCAACATAAAAAAGATGGAAGAAAAATTCAAGATCTGAATATGTTGTCCCCGTCAATTTCAATAATGGGTCAAGGACAAATGATACAAAAAATGTTTTTTTTCAATTTTGTTGGAATGATTTCTAAAAAATAATGTTTTCAGAACACAAAAATTCAGAATTGAAAAGCAAAGACAAACTTATCAAAATAATTAAAAAAAAACAATAGTGAGACGGTTCAATTGAAATTTTTTTTTGAAAATTATAAAAATAATGTGGATGGAAAATATTAGTTTTTAGAAGGAAATTTTTCTATAAAACGTCTTACCGTTTTAAAATATCAATTATAGAATTTAACAGCATTTTATGTGCCTATGATTGTGATTTGGAAGATTTTAGCTTCCTGAACTCGAAGCTTTTGTCAGATTTTGTTTTTCAAATCTAGTTTTGATGATTTGTATTTATTAGTTTAAAAATTAATCAGATCTGGATGAAATCAATCATTGATAACTGATAAACCAACAAAACAACATGAAAGACAAAAACTCCATTAAAAAATATTTTGCCCAACTTCAAAAGAAAAAAAAAATATTTAAAAAGTTAAATTCTACAGTTTTTAGAAATTTGAAATTTACATTACAAGTATTTCTGACATTACTAAAATCCTCAAGTTTTATCATATTTAACAAATTTGTTGACGACTAAAAATCGATTTGACTTCTGTTCTAATAATATGCACCTCGAAAAAATGTTAATTTTGTGGCCTTGTGTAACTCAAACCCTTTCGAATGTGGAATTTAACATTTTAATAGACAAGAAACACAAGACAAAATTGAGGCTTATTTTTTTCATATCTTATATATAATCATATCTTTATAAAATTTGTAATGACACAAAAGATTTTCTATAATCAAAATGATAAGTAATAAACTAATGGATACTAGGATTAACATTTTTTATGCTAATTCTGTTGACTATGGTGAGTGGTAAGCATCTATCACTTGCCTACCAGCTTGTTGATGTGTTAAATTTGGTATTTGATGAATGTAATTTAATGTTAAACCCCTAAATTATTAGCAGGCTCGGTTTCACAGAAGAAGCAAAAATAAAATTGATTTTCCAGCACAAAACATTCAATTTTTTTATACTAACCTAAAAGTCAAATTTTACTCATGTAAACGTTTCTTAAAAATTCTGAAAAAAATCATGGATGTGTTTTGAACCAAAATGAAGCTGAAAATGAAGGTAAAAAACAGGGAATTTCGGCACCTCACCGGGAAAATTGTCGCGTTGGAAATTTTTCCCGTAATTTCAAAAACATTTTTAAAATTCGACTGTACCAGTTTTAGTTTTCGGAGTCGAATAATTCAGTGTTCAATAAATATATTTCCTTAAATTATTGTATGCAAAAAGCAAAAAATTTGGCTGTGTGAGACATTTTTAAGCAGAGTTACACAAAAAAGATATTGGTTTTTCAATGTTGTTGTTTTTTATTTCGTTTGAATTGGCCTGAAGAACGAAGCAATATATCGCAAATGTTTGATTTTTAATTCTTCCTACGTTCAACTGTTCCTTAAAGTTTCCTGCGCTGGAACATATGTCTTATGTAAAAATTGTATCGAAAATAAGCTCCTGTCTAAATCTAAGGACTTAATCTATATATATAAAAAGCAATTTCTGTGGGTTTGTTTGTTTGTTTGTTTGTTTGTTTGTCCACTATAGGCTCAGTCATCTTAAGAGCTAGAGAGCTGAAATTTGGCATAGATATTCATTAGGACCAGGAATTATGAAAAATGTTTTCAGATTTTTGGATGACCCCTTCTAAAGGGGGTCATCCATACAAGACAAATATTGTTTTCGCGATATTGACGTTATTTATCGTCGGATTGTGACAAAAATTTGCACATAGGAGTTTTGAGAGATGAGAAATTGATTCCAGGTATTGAATTTTGTGTCAGGGGTCGGCAAAAGGGGTCGACCATATGAACTGTTCAGTGTTTTTACTGTATTGACGTTATTATGCATTGGATTGATATGAAAATTTGCACATGAGTGTTGTGAGGGACGAGCAAACGATTACAGGTATTAAATTCAGAATCAGGGGTCGGCCAAAGGGGTCATCCAAATTAACTTTTTTATGTTTTTACGATATTGGCGTAATTATGCATTGTATTGAGATGAAAATTTGCAGAAGGGGATTTTAAGGAACGGACAATCGATTCCAGTTATCAAACTTAGTAGAAGGGGTCGGCAAAAGGGGTCGTCCATATCAACTGTTCAATGTTTTTGCGATATTGGCGTAATTATAGATTTGTTTTTGATGAAAATTTGCATAAGAGTATTTTGAGGAAAGATCAATCGATTCCAATTTTCAAACTCAGGGTCAAAGATCGGCCAAAGGGGTCGTCCACTGTTTTTGCGATATTAATGCTTAAATACATTGGTATTGACGTTATTATGCATTGGATTGAGATGAAAATTTCCACATAGAAGTTTTGAGGGACGCTTAATTGATTCAGTTTTCAAATCTCGAGTCAGGGGTCGGCAAAAATTGTCGTCCATGTTATCTGTTCACTGTTTTTGCTATATTGGGGGTTATTCTGCGAGTCGAGTGACGTGACTCTTAAAATTTCACTTCTTTATCCTGACTCCAGGAAAAGTTTCAGAGAAGTAACGTTAGTATGAATGAGCTCCAAAAATCGATCACAGGACATTTGAGCTGAAACTTCTAGCCTAGAGTGGTTTCTGGAATCGGCACAACAAGGTGACGATTTTGCACATCACGTCACGTGACTCTCAGACTAAGACCCATTGTCTTGATTATACATTGGATTATAATGAAAATTTGCACATGAAAGTTTTACAGCACATGTAATTGATTTCACGTGTCTTTGACAAAGAATCAGTAAAAGCGTTTGTCTTAAAAAATTTTCGATTTTTTTTTGCAATAATTAGGCTGGAACAAATTTCAAGTTCTTCTTTTGTCACCCCCCCCCCCCTTCGAAATTTCCGAAAACCCGAAGGGGGAAATAAATAAAGTTTGAAGTATTTTATGTAAATTTGGAAAAAAAATTCAAATGTCCGAAAGATTACAAGAACAAAAAAACAAATTTTGGAAGATGGGAGGTATTTCACCTTTTCTATTCTTGATTTCATTGAATTTTTCGATAAAAAATTACTTGATCTATTGATTTTGTGCAATGATATTGTATGCAATTTGGTTGCATACAAGATTTCGTGCAATTTATTCCAATTTATTTGTTTTTTGCATTATTTTTTATTCTCCACCCCCCTTGTGGTGTTCCAACTCCGAGTGACAAAAGAAGGATTTGAAATTTGTTCCGGCCTTACTTTGTTAGGCATATCGAGGCAAAAACTAAAACACGAGAGTTGTGCAGGACGCGGAATCGATTCCTGATAACAAACTTTCTATTAGACGACAGAAAAAGGGGTCATCCACCTTTACTGTTTAATGTTTTTGCAATAATTGTTTTATTATGCATGAGATCCAGACAAAAACTTATTTAGACATAATCTTATTTTCTCTTATTTTAAATTTCCACTTGGTAGACAAGCAAATAGGTCGCTTGCAAATTCTGTTTAGTATTTTTAGCAGTTTTTTGGTGAAAATGCGTCCAAATTACCAACCAAATACAAAATTATCAGCTTTAAAGTTAAAAGCGAAACGAAGTTCGTACGGGATCAGCTAGTACTGATATAAAATAATATCTTATATTCAAACTATTAAACTTCAGCTCGGTCGTTTGCACGATTTTCTATATTTTCACGAATCTTTATTTCAAATGACTAGGGCACTACTAAAGTTATTCATTATTTTGTATTAAAAAACAATACCATTTTTTCCTTAAACAAGTCTTTGTATTTGTATTTGTACAAAAAAAAACTGCATTCAGGATATAACTATATATTTTTCCTGCAATCTGATGCTTTCAAGTTTTGTAAGACAAATCCTCATTCAAGTTAACAAACTGATTTGATATTATTTTTCGATATATTTTTTTACACATTTCTATACAAACTACACAATTTTTTTTAGAACTCTATAAATATTCTAGAATATTTTACAGTGGCTGAGATCAATTGACCCGAACTTATTTTTACAAAATTATTGAAATTGTGGAGCAAAACAACGAATAGATGCAAATTTCTTTAGTTTCTTTTCAAAAAATCATGAAAACCTGCCAGTTTGATACCAAGGTATTTGTCATGATTTCTAACCGGTTAGCAAGTTGGGATACAATTGTTAGAAATTTGAGGCCCTTTACATAGATTTTTTTTTGTTTACCATGATTTTATATTAAAAAATGAGTATGATAAATGAGAAAAGCATCATTTATAACCGGGGAAAACCCGGAGAAAAATCCGGAAAAACTTTGGAATTTCAAAACGAAAAACCGCTAGCAACCCTGTATATATAGATTAGGGTGTCCCAAAATTGCATAACTTCTGGGAATCTGGGGGCTCACCCTCCAAATGGTAGATCAGGATGTGCAGAACAAACTTTTGTATGGGGCCGACTAAAAAAAATCATGTTTAGAGGTTCCGCAAGTGCGATCTTTGAAAAAAGCCCACTTTCAAAAGATTTGATTTTAAATAAATTCTGGGTCCAAAAATTTTCTTAAAATTTATACATTTTATATTTTTTAAATTTTGTTTGAGTTAAATACTACACGTAAAAAATGAAAAATTAACCAAATTTGTATCAAAATGTAAAACAAGCAGGCTATTTCCAAGAATAAAATTTTTTTCGGTTCAAAAATTTTGGATTCAACTGAGCAAAATGTGTACCAAGCGTAAAATATTTTTGATACTAATGCCATCAAAAGATGCGGATTTTTGTGCACTTAAATTTTGCTGAACAAAACATGATGTTTGTATCATCGTGTGAAGAGCTATTCACGGTTTAATCCTTAACAAAAGCCACAATTTAATATATTTTTTATTCAATTTATCAAATTTGTCTTAATAAAAACCTACTTTAAAATTAAAACACTTGCAAAACAAGACTTGGATGGTTTAAGGGAGTCCTCAGAAGGCTATATGTCAAATTTGAGCGGAATCGGCCAACAGGAAGGGGTTGCACTGAATCTCAAGTGTGAAAGGGATTCTGAGACATAGTGTTCTAAAGAAGCATAAAAAACTGGTTTTTCATTATACATTTTTGTCTTTACCAATCGATTGCTTGATTATGTAGATTTTATTAAAAATTCAATTAAGACTAACATTTCACCTGAAGACTGCAACTCGATTGGACTTAAAACAAAAAAGTTATGGCTGTTCAAAGATTGTATTTTGGTGGCAAATTGTCGTTTAACACTCAATGAGTACATTTTACTCATTGCGTTTTTTTGCGGCCTTCTGATGACTCCCTTAAACCATCCAAGTCTTGTTTTGCAAATATTTTAATTTTAAAGCAGGTTTTTATTAAGACAAATTTGATAAATTGAATAAAAAATGTATTAAATTGTGGCTTTTGTTAAGGATTAAACCGTGAATAGCTCTTCACACGATGATACAAACATCATGTTTTGTTCAGCAAAATTTAAGTGCACAAAAATCCGCATCTTTTGATGGCATTGGTATCAAAAATGTTTTACGCTTGGTACACAGTTTGCTCAGTTGAATCCAAAATTTTTGAACCAAAAATTTTTTTTTTCTTGTAAATAGCCTGCTTGTTCTACATTTTGTTACAAATTTGGTTAATTTTTCATTTTTTACGTGTAGTATTTAACTCAAACAAAATTTAAAAAATATAAAATATATAAATTTTATGAAAATTTTTGGACCCAGAATTTATTTAAAATCAAATCTTTTGAAAGTGGACTTTTTTCAAAGATCGCACTTGCGGAACCTCTAAACATGATTTTTTTTTAGTCGGCCCCATACAAAAGTTTGTTCTGCACATCCTAATCTACCATTTGGAGGGTGAGCCCCCAGATTCCCAGAAGATATGCAATTTTGGGAGACCCTAATATAGATACATTACCGTTCATAATTCCATAGAAATAGGAAGCACGTGCCTTATCACTTGGAATTAGAACTTCCATAACTTTTTACTTTGGTTATATCTTTTGTTCAAATTTTCTTCGTAAGGTAAATCAATTATCACGCTGTTATTTCACAAAATTTGGGCTTTCTCAAGTATGTGTGACTTGAGATACAGTAAATCACTCTGCAAAATTTCAATAAAAGGCGTGGCTTAGTTTCTGAGATATTGTAGTTTGAATGATATAAGTTGAAAAAGTTTGATTTTCTTCGAATTACTGTATCTTAGGTCACATATACCTTTTTCAAAATCATTTTTCTTTAATCAGGAGTGATGTTACTTATGAAGTTTCATTTTTCCGAAAGTATCACTTTATCACTTTATTAATCTAAGTTAGTAGAAGGGGGAGTCATAAAAGTCGCGGCAACTTTAGAAAACTGCAATTTTGAAAGTGTGATAGTGATAGATCAATTTACGCGGAGAATTTGAACAAAAATTTTATCAAAGTTAAGGGTTATGGAAGGTTAAATTGACAGTGTGCGTGCTTCCCATTTATTATGAACGATACTGTATGTACAATCAAATACTTAACTGAAGGAAAACCAATATAAATTTCCATTTTTCAAAGTTTCTCTAAATTTCAGTACCCGTGTTTTAATATTTAATATAACAACATTATATGATTTGAAATCGTCAAAAAATTGTATCAATATTTCTCGAAGCGTCTCGCTAGCAACCCTGCTTGAAAATAAATTTTAAAAGCAGGCGAGTCAAAATGCAAAAGCAGCATTTGCATCAACCAAGGTGCTAAGTAGCTCGAAAGTTATGCCGCTTGGAGCTCGAAAGCTGAATAACGGTTCATTTCAAATTCTTGAGGATTAAATTTGTCGAACGCATGAAATGCACATGTAGCTAAACCGCCTATTTTGAACTTTTAAAGATCATACAGCGTTTAAAACAAGTTTCATCTGGGTAGAAAAAATCACTTCTCTCAAATACCCTTTACTCAGCCATAAAAATGCTACTGTTAAAGCCGTTATTTGTCGTCTTTTAGTTACTTGGGATAGTGTATTTTTCCTGTGAGAGAAATAAAAAGTGAAAAATTGTCATATGTACAAAAAAAAAAAATCCGGCGATAAATCGAAGGATTAAAAAATTCACCACAAATTGTGGAACCTAGACGTTTTTTATTCGAATTGAATATTTAACCTTGCTCGTAACTTATAAGCGCAACTTATCTAAGATATTTAGAAGGTTTTGCAGTTAAACTGGCCCTAACATAAAAGCGATGCTAAGGCCGCTGAGGCAATTAGAGCACGCTTCACGTTTAGTACGCACCTACATATTAAGTTGGGTCCTGATCGCGGTGGTGCGGCTTTTAAGTAGTTGTAGTAGTTGCTGCTTCAAACGTGTTTGGAATTGGCAAGAAATCGCCGTAATTGCCGTCGTCATCCGTCACCGCCGCATGTATTCTTGCTTGCGCTACCGACCGTACGCAACTATTTAAGTAGATACGCAAGCCCAAAGGTGTACGGGGGAGGAGGGTTCACGACGACGTCCGTCCGTCCTTTCGTCGGTAATGAGCTTTAATTGGTGCGTCACTGAGTGGGGTTCCAATCGACAGGTGTAGCTGTTACTCGAACCGCCCCGATACTTAGATGTCACGTGCGAAATGGTTCCGTTTGGTTTTGCCCTCAATGTCAAGGCGAGAGTTGGGGACTTCAGCACTATCGGAATCTAATTTTCGCTCTCCAGTTGTCAAATGTGTCGCTGTTGCTTCTTCCTTCATGCAACAATACGAATTGTAGATTTAGTTTTTGGCACGGCCAATGCCGGTGCGCAAGGTGTAAGTAATTTCTTACGCGCTTCGTTGACTTTCAGCCGAGACTTATTTAAGCTGGCGCGGCGGAAATCACCATCATCATCATCTTGATCAGGGAAAAAAGTGAGAGACTAGGCGGCGACGTTCGAAGACGCCGACACGATCGGTTGAGTGAAAGTCGATAAACATGTTAAAAAACATCGGGCAAAGCCACTTAGGATAACAACATCAAGGTGGTTGAGCGCGGTTGGATGAGCATAGTTGAGATATTTAGGCGACTGACAGGTGTGGCTCTCTAGAGGGGTATTAGCTAAACAATCTTCGCGCTACAGTTGATATTGCAGCCACAACCTAAAAGTTTGTTGGGGTGACCTATGTCTTTCTGCATTATTATCCGGGTTGCAGTGTGCAGCACTGCAAAAGCGCATGTATTTGACCTCGATCCCGGTTCAGCTTTTTCGAGAAAACCAGTTTTTGTTAACCCCTAGAACTTGTTTTTTTTTGTGTGTTCACTTTCCAACGGTCGCCATGTAAATTACCGCACCAATACTCACTTTGACTCCTCTTGAACTTACCCTTTAGCAATGTTTCGAAACTTTCCAACAATCATCCCTTCCACGGTAACATAATTTTTCGTTACTCCCCAAACATACATTTGTGTTCGCGTTTCGGGTCAAAACATACCTCGTGTTGTTACATCCTTCCACGGATGGGGATGCTTTCTTCGAGATAATGCTTCAGGAACCCAAAAAAAAAAACGCAAAACCTAAGAAAGAATAAAACAAGGCGGCTGCAACGCCTGATTTGGAAATTAAAATTTATAGCCCATTTGTTGTTGGACTGGCCGTGGTCCTTTGGTACTTGTTTCGTTATTTGAGTGTTGGTTATTTTTGTCCCGTTTTGGGATCACTCCCACCGTGGATTGACTGTTTCATAACCGAAAATGGCCCTTTGCTCATCGAAACATAAACTGGGAAATCCAGTTTCGGGTTACCGAAAACAGAACATTTAAAAGTTAAATTGTTGAAGGAACGGAAAATTTATGAAGCACATTTAGGATTTATCTTAACGATGTTAGTGATGCTGATTTCTTTTTGAAAATCGCATCTTGGTGACAACCAGTTCTAAAAATTAACTTGGTTTATTGATGCCAAACATTTTGAAACTGATGTACGTCGCATATAGAATTAGCGATTCTTTCTAAAATCCAGGTATTAGGTTCTTAATGGAGAAAAGCTCCAAGAAAGAAAATCCTTAAAAAAGGATATTTTTGGCAACACTGAACATTATTTCTGAGTTCCGGGCGCCATATACATTTTACACAATATTTTTAGGATTAGGTTTTAATTTTCATTCTTTTTCTCTGTTTGGTAAAGTATGTATGTATGCTAGGGTGGCAGCCAAACGTCTCATGTCGAATTTCGGAAACCGACCATATACATTTGGTACATTGACCCGAAAAAATGACCTGTGCCAAATTTAAGCTCAATCGGACTTGGTTTAGGGGTGCCTCAAAGCGCTCGAAGTTTCGTTTTTTTTTACCCTCAAAAATCACCAAAGGGGGATCCGAAGGAAATAAAAAAAAATGAAATTTTAATTTTCATGCCAAATTATTTACAAATTCATAAAACGTCGAGATCTGATGTTATCTCGATAAAAAAAATTGCAAAAAAATGACTTTTTGGGACACTCGGTTTTTTAAAAACCAACTCCAGAATTGCTGAAACTCGACTTATGGCAAAATTTTTTTTTCCAGATAACATAAAATCTCGAAGCATTTTGAAGTCTTTGGTATTAAACTTAAAATTTCGATTATCTCGATTTCATATGGTCAACCCTTGCGTGATTTTGAAATCCTAAAGTCGGTTTTTGACAAATAAAAAAAGTTGAACTGACAAATTTAAAACTTTCAAACGCTATATCACAAAAACTGGAGGTAATAGAAAAAATCCGACTAAGATTAGAAAAAAGTTCATGCAAGTTATTTCATGACACTTTGTGCAAGATATGAACTAGCTTAGTCGTTACAGCAATATTTCTGTGTATGGCACGATCAGCATCGATAAGTGATCATTGTTTTTTTTAAATGAAATAAATTATACTCTTCTTGCAGCTTTACAACTTTTTTCTCGTAGTTTGTTTCATTTTTATGTTTCGGTTTTTTGAAAAGTCATAAAATTCTCGAGTTTTCTCGATTTTGGCACGGTGTTCTTTTGGTTTTTATTAGATTTGGTAGAAAATTTGACAATGATAACAAATGGAAATAAAATGGCATAAAATACCTAAAATGTCCAAAAAGATCTAAATATCACAATTACACAAAATCAAATTCAAACAAATAAGTGAAAAGGATCACTACAAATCACTATTCGTACTTCCATGCATGATAGCAAAATAAGGTATAATTTTGCCATAAAAATCTACTCGGGAATCTCCAAACTCAAACATTCAATCGTTTTAGTTGTGTCCAAATAGACAATATTCTGTAAATTTTTGAGCAAGAAAAAATTCTAGACAACACCCAGACTCCAATCCTTATTTTAACGAAATGTAAGTAAAATTAAAATTATGGAATGAACTCACCAAATAAAAAAGTTAACATCTGGCCTCTTTTAGTTAATGGTGAATTCCTCTTTCCAATCTGCTCCCAAAGATTTCTCCTAAACGGAACGAGGCTCAAAATATTAATTCATTCCGTCAAGGAACACTATAGCACTCTTGACGATCACACTCAACGATTAAAGATTAATCCGCAAAATAGTTTCACAGTTTTCGACCATTTTTACCAAATTTGGGTTACGCACAGTGGTCCAAAACCCGGAAAAGCTGGCAGAAAGTCGATTTTTGAAGCGGTCAAGGTTATCCATTCATATATGTATTTCACTGTGTTCCTTCATTTTTAAGGTACACGAAACAATGAAGATGAAGTCTTAAGTTTACTCGTTTAAGAGTTCTCAAAGAAATGCTAGGAAAAGTTGAATTTTGTTTAAAAAATTAAAAAAGAATTTGCTTACATTGATTAACAAATAAATAATCAAAAGTCGCCAATGATATAAAGATATTAAAACGACTCTAATCGAAACAAAAAAAAAAAACAATAAATAAACAAAAAAAAAATTCAAAAAAAAAAATAAAAAAATTATAAAAAATAATTTTAAAAAATTATTTAAAAAAAACAATAATAATAATAATAAAATCATGAATGTTTTTTAGCTTTGCCATGAGTGTTATATTTTTGCTTGCCATATTTTACACCTAATTGAATGAAAATTAGTTTTTTTTAGATGGGGTTGAAATTTTCTATATGGAATCTATTCACAAAAAAACGATAAAAATTTTCAATTTTTGAACTTCAACTAGAGATTCACAAAATAATCTCCACACTACTCCACTCTAATTTTATGTGGGAAATTCCCACATTTCTGAACTACAACATAAAAATTACGGCGATTAAAATCATATAACTACAACATATTGCGAATTGGGCTGCCTCTTTTTTGCCATTTTTGAAGAACGGTTTCGAACAGTAGAAGCACTTTTTCTCCAAATTTGACTTCTGAGCAAATAATCTTTTGGATCACGAACAAGATTGATTTCTAATTGAATCATAAAATTCAATTTTCTCAAAAAATCATTCAAAAACATTCCTATTATATTATAAAGCAATGGAATATGAATTTCTGTGTATTATCAGTTATTAGTTATCATAATATATCGGAAATAACTCCCCAAACACGGTTGAATCGCGGTTTCTCAAATACTCTACTGATTTTGATCAACTCATAGAACCTATTAGTTGGTCAAAATTCTTGAAAACCAATTGATGCATTCAACATAAATAGAAACATTAATAATTGCATGTATAGCAATAGATAAAATCAGTAGAATACGAAAAAAAAAATCTTCATGGTGTTTTTTCTCATTTAAAACTGATAAAACTGAAAAAATGATATTCTAGAAAAAAAAACTCCTTTATACCTTTATTTAAAAATTTTGAAAAATAATTGCGAATGACTAAAAAATGAATTTATGTAACAAGGTAAGAACCCGACTAAAGTTTTTCATCTCAAATATATGTTGCTTATATGAACCAGACTTTTTTTTTCATCTCTACCTTTTTTATTGATCAAAAATCTCAAAACAATGTTTTTATAATCTTTTTACTAAAACCTCTCGATGCTCTAGTTTTCGACATTCGATTTTAGTTTTCGACACCAAAAGTTTTAGTTTTTGACAGGAACATTTCCACCTCCTTTGTTTGCAATAGAGTATGAATATTTGCATATTGGAATTACTTGTCTACTCCATCGCGTGTTTTAAACCATGGAAACAGTATAAACATACACAGGAAAATGGGTTTCGATAAATAGATTATTTGGATAATTTTAAGCGCTTGTTTCCACAGCTTAAAAAACAGTTGAAATTCCATAACATTTTAGCAAAAATATAAACTAAATTACCGAAAACATTTAATTCAGAACCTTATTCATACCAGGATTCTATTTATGTTGCTTTTATTCGAATAAAAGGTAAGTTTTGTCTTAATTCAAAATCGTTCTTATTTGGTCACTGACATTGAATTCAACAGGTGATTTAGAATGTTACTTTTAAATTAATGATTTACTTCTATTAAAGATTTTATTTAGAGGAATTTTTACATTCAAATAGCGCCGATGTGGTCTAGTGGATAGACTGGCGCGAATCTGGTTTTAGTATGCCAGGCGTACTGGATTCGATCCCCGATATCGGCAAGAAAACTTTTGGGTTCGAATCCCATTAGTGGCCGACAGGTAAGATGTGTTTCCTCATATAACTCGAGTTATATATATTCCAGTTGCCAGCTGGCCAGGTATATACACGGATCCCGGAATACCTGTAAGTAAACTAGCCCACCTGATTGACACGTTCTTTCAAAGTAAACCTACATCAACACAATACATTCATCCATAACAGTTCATACGAAGCCATGGGGTCCGGGTATGGTGTACGCGTTGCATTGAAGATTGGTCGAACTTAATAATCTAAGAATGCATGTGAACATACTTAGGCAGAAACTGCGGTGAATCCGTGCACCCATGGTGGATATCCAACATACATACATAGGAATTTTTACATTCAACATATGTCAAACTGGGAAAGAAAAAATAGAAAAACATGAACATATCTAGCATGAGCAACCCAATAGAAAGATAAGTCTTTAATTAAAATTCTGTCAAAAACTAGCTCCTGTCGAAATCTAGAGTACCTAATTTAATTTGTGTTAAATTTGAGTTGATTTTAGCTCCAATGAATCTTTCTAGGATATGAGACATTTTGCAGCAAGCTGGTGGTGCTAATGGATATGCTTTTAAAAACCAGAATAAGAGTACTTTTTTTTTTAAATGTCCTTGGCTTCCCGCAAGATTATTTTAAATTCAATTGGCCATCGTCTTAATCTGCTTTTAAGGTTTTTCTTTCATCTCAATTTCCAAGCTTGAACAACAATCAGTTTGAATGCTTGAATTCAAGATGCCAAATTAAAACTTAAATAATTCAATTCATGGTGTCACGCGCTCTGTAAGATGTGCTGGTTAGGGTGGCAGCCAAATGGGTCATGTCGAACTTTAAAAATCGACCACACACTTAGAAAAATCCACGTAGATTTACATGCAACTGCATGGGTAGAAAGGAATCGGCTATTTACAAGTGATAATACTGCACGTTTCATGTAAATTCCCGGTAGCATTCATTGCTGTTGTTTACTGTACATTTACATTATTTAGCACATCTCACAAATCTTATTGGACAAGGAGTGGTTTCGCAAAATCAAAAAAATTACCGTTTTTATGCAGGAAAAACTTTATTTCACGTTAATCACACTTGCTGATTGATTAACAACACTTGCACTGATCTTTGTTGCCGATTCCGCCGACGACGGCGGCTCGACTGCTGGGTCGATAAGAAAGCAGAAAATTGTCGCACAGTTGGGGCTATGATGTTTTGGGGATTCAGCATCAATATTTCCTGTAAAGAACAGCAATTAGTGTGAAATTATCAAGTCAATCACAGTTCTTTTTAATATTGATTTACCTTTAATCAGCAACCACGATTTGATTGAAAAAAAAAACTAACATCTTTTGCCGACGCAGCACGGGACGGGAAACGAATAAGAATGGAAACAAAACAAAACTGACAAACTGACACCGGCGCTGGAATAAGCGTGCATTGACATGTAATTTTCATAGAAATGGTTGAGCTGCTATACTCTTTTTCAAAAATTTCCAAGCGACGATGTAGAAATGTAAAATCACTTGTATTGTAAGGTTACATTTTTTTATCTGTGCATATAAGTATAGAGGTTGGCCTAAAAAATTGCCTTGTGCAAAATTTCAGCTCAATCGTACTCGAGTTAGGGCTGCCTAAAAGCGCTCAAAGTTTCGGTTTTCAGACCCTCAAAGATCACCTAAAGGGGAACCAAAAGAAAGCGAAATTTTAGTTTAGATGCCAAATGACTTAAAAATGCATGAAACGTCGAGATGTGGTGTTATCTTAAAAAAAACTTTTTTGTCAAAAATCAACTTTCTGGGACTGCCAGTTTTAGAAAATCATTGAAAATGCATTCGAAAGCCTTAGATGATAGCCTCCAAGTCTTCTAAACTAATGGTCATGATATCAAATCCCGGTCTCAGTCTACATAGTACACTTTCTGTGGGTCGGTAGTTCAGCATTTGTAAAATGCTAGCCATCATATCGGATCAAACGGATGAAGAAAAAATAAAGTTTCATTGAGATCCTATACACAGCAAAAAAAAGTGTTGGTATACTACAAAAACGTGCACATAACTTGAGTCGCAAAACATCTCTAATATTACATCATTTTCACGTACAGTTGCGATCAAAAAAGAATGAAATCGCGTGAAGCTGCGCACTCACTTCCAACTTTGACAAGCTGCCATTTCTATCTCGGTTGATGTTTTTTCATGCAATTTTCACAAAATCTAGTTCAACTTTCTACTTCACACTCTACAAAATTTGAAGTCTTTACAATCACTAGAAACAAAGATACAGCTATTCCCGTGAAAAAAGGGAAATTTGGAATTGCTTCATAAAATTAGCTAAATCTTTTACAATTCCTACTGAAAAATCTTGAAATTTTCTCCAAAGATGTAAAAATGTTTGATCTAGTACCAGACCAAGTCTCGTCAAAATCGATTAACGCGATCAAAAATGGTGCCGGATAGAAAATGAGGTTCATTACCGCCTAGCAGACGATTTAATTCTTTTTTGGACGGATGTTTGTATGGAAAACATCATAACCCTGTATTCTTGGTTTTTTTCTTTCACAAAATCAAAATTTATCTCAAAAAACCTTGTAAATTGATAGGAACTTCATTTCTGCTTTGTTTAGAAATAGATTTTTTATCCAACAGAACTGCTATTTAAACACAAGAGCGAATATAATACTCGCTTCAGCAGGTCATTTCTGAAACTCTGTTCTTCTTATTTTGAACTCTGTTGAAATATTTTCATTCCTATACAAAACAAAAATAATGTTTTTATCAATTTACAACCTTCTTTGTGTAAAATTTTTATTTTGTGAAAAAAAAACCAAGAATACAGGGTTACGATGTTTTCCATACGAACATCCGTCCAAAAAAGAATTAAATCCTTTGCTGGGCGGTAATGAACCTCATTTTCTATCCGGCACCATTTTTGATCGCGATAATCGATTTTGACGAGACTTGGTCTGGTACTAGATTAAACATTTTTACATCTTTGGAGAAAATTTCAAGATTTTTCAGTAGGAATTGTAAAAGATTTAGCTAATTTTATGAAGCAATTCCAAATTTCCCTTTTTTTTCACAGGAATAGCTGTATCTTTGTTTCTAGTGATTGTAAAGACTTCAAATTTTATAGAGCGTCAGTTAGATAGTTGAACTAGATTGTCTGAAAATTTCGTGAAAAAAATATCAACCGAGAGAGAAATGGCAGCTTGTCAATGTTGGAAGAGAGTTTTTTTTTTTTTTGGAAGAGAGTACTTCACGCGATTTCATTCTTTTTTTAACGCAACTGTATATTCTATCACTTGAAAAAGATGTAAAAATTACACCAAATGTATGTAATGTATCAAGGAAAACAAAGGAGAGCATAGCAACGATGGCAGTGTTCTGTTGATGTTAAGAGGATATTGTTATTAAAATGTTACACAGTTTTCTGAAAAATTGTGGTTCTTTCTTCAAATGTAGTATTAATAAGGAAACAAAACAAAAGAGAAAAAGTGAAAAATGTCTTGCCTATTTTTATTAGCTAATGCATAGGGGAGATGAGGGCATAACGAGCACCCGAGGCATAATGAGAACTACACTTTTCTACGAAAGTGCGTATTTTCTTAAATAAATTTTCAAGAGGATTTGTTTCGTACTTCCTATAGTATTAATTTTTCACAAAAAAAGGAATCTCCTTATAATATTTACAAAGATATTTAAAAAAAACTAGCTTGGTTCTCAAGTTACGAAAATATTATAATTTTTGAGCACCACGAAATAAGCTCTTATGATCTTAAAATTACCTTGATCTATAATGTACGCAACATGATGTACACATTGTTTCTCAATTTTTACCATCATAAAATTTTTGATTTTTCACTTTTATCTATTTTAAAACACGTTTTTACTTAAATTTGTTGACTAGGGGCATATAGAGCACCATATTATCGAGGCATAATGAGCATTTTCTGCCGTAGAATCTAGCAGCGAATTAAAATTGATTTATAGCGCCACACCTTGACTAGTTTTCATCCGACAATTTAGCCTATTGGTAAGGTGTCGGAGAGGTAATCAAAAGACTAGAGTTAGATTTCTGTTCGAGGTGATTTTTTTCCATTCACAATTCATGATCGATTTTTTTATTGTTACATTATACGGCTAGTAGCATTATCCTCCGAACAAAGCACTTAATGTAATAGCGTGCGTGAATTGGTTGTATTCTACAAACAGACCTAGATTATTTTGTTATTGCTTTGTTTGATGAATCTACGACTCACCTGACTTCATCGAATTGAATTCGCTGCTAGATTCCCCGGCAAAAACGCACATCTTGCTCTGATTAATGGTGCTCATACTGCCTCAGGGGGAGTTCTCATTATGCCTCCACAGTGGCTGGTTTTCAGCTTTTGGCAAAATTTTTTAAAATGCATTTTTTAACGTTTTCATCTAGTTTTTCACGTTTCAGCCCGTTAGGGAATAGGCTTTTCAAGTGTCTGAATACGAAACATTAATGTATCCTCCATATTATAGCTATTTTCTATGGTTAAATAACCGTTTTCCTTAAGGTGGCCATTATGCCTCCATCTCCCCTAGATTTTTTTAATGCCGGGATTAGCAAGTTATTGAAACTTATTCTGCAGGTGCGATAAGTCGACTTCTTTGTCCTGACTCGGGAAAATGCTTTAGGAATAAAAATGCTGTCTTAACAAAACTTATATGCTCTCATCAAACAAAATAAGAAAAGAGTTTGATTCGGGAATGAAATCATAGAAGATTGATTTCGAGACTGTTCGTATAAGTCATCTTTCTAAAAATGAAAAGATGAGAACACCGGTTTTTATCGGTATCATACTACCCATATTCTACATCGATCCGAGAAATTGATTACATTAGCGAACCATCAAAACTATTTTAACGGCCACACATTATTAGCAACTTTCTCTTTGGTCATTAAGCTTTTTGGTTAAGATCTGGAAGGCAAGGTGAATATTTTGCGATTCCCCATAGAATTTTTCAGGTTGCCCAATATATTAAGGTAAAGGTCAACATTGTCCTAAAAATCCTAATCAATCTAAGCGTAACCGAAAAAATGAGCTGAAAAACATATTCTCTTCAGCCACTTTTGAGATCCGTATGATGGAATTCCTAGAATTAGAAACAAAAATTGAATAGAATACATATCGATTGATTTGTTAACTTTTTTTGTTGAATATTGATACTTACAAATTTAAAAAAAACCTCTAAGCTTTGAAAACTTTCCATAATATTTCGAGTCGTGAAAAAATAATAAATGACGGCAGAAACAACCGTATTACTTTTGTTTAATAATGCATAGCGGGTTGCGATATTACACTACCAGACCTGCTCAAAATTTGTACATCATTAAGATGTAATAATAGCATCGTAAATATGTTATATTTCTCGAAAATGAGAATTACAACGTCAATTTCTAATAATACGTTGAGTGGCTTACATTTTTTTTGCTGTGTATGTGTTTGTGCTCGATAAAAAAATTCCATTTCTTCGTAATAGTTCCATTTATTGCTGATGATTTGGTACTGTCCACAGTTTGCGAAACGGAAGTTCCAAATGATGAATGTCGCAAAATAAAGCATTCCATCTGATAGTGTTTTTTTCTTGGAATATTTTGGTTATACAGCTGCGTTGTTGTTGTTTTTTTCTTTTTAACAATTGGTTATTGGACGAACAAAACCATTTTTAATTATTACAATGTTTCAACCATTTAATAATAAATATTTCAGTCCCGGGAACTCCCGGGATTTTTTGCATTATACAAAGCATTGTTAAAAGAACATTTAGTAATTTTTTCGTAGAAAAATATTGAAAAATGAGCCGGTGACGGAGCATTTTCGAGGATGCCTTTTAGAAAACAGGATTTGCGGTGGACACTGTATCTCAGCACAGAATCATCTGAAGTCAAAAACTCAGAGCAAAATATTTTTAATAGATGTTTTTCTAGACCCCAACGTTTTTATTTAACTTAAAAATATTTTTATGAAATTTTTGTGGCTGTTTGAAGTAAAAACTACGATTTTTCACATAAAAATCCGCCATTTTTCACCTGTAAAATCTCCCCAAAGTAAAAAAATCAAAAAAGAAAAACGTTGGGGTCTGGTATTTTATACGTAGAAAATATGTTCCAAATTTGAAAAGAATCGGATAAGTAGTTTTCAAATGACGATGTCCACGGTCTTTAAAAATGTGCTTTCGAGAAAAACGCTTTTGAAGTTTCTGCTCTTGCTTTCTTGCAGTATAAGATAGGAGGAGATAAAGGCCCATAACTTCTACAGTTTTGCTTCAATTGACTTGAAAATTTGACACAACATTCTTGAAATGTTTTACAATAAGAAAATAAAAAAATAAAAAAATCGATTTTTTGAAAATGTTAGACCCTACCCCCCTTAACTGCATTTAATGTATAAATATTACATATATAATTTCCCAATTGACATAAATTCATATTTAGGTCTTTACATATTCAATATATTATATGAAGCGTTTGGTATGGGATCTCCACGCTTCATTCCGCCCCTGTATCCTGTATCTTTCGCGGTTTTCATCACATGGTTGGCCTGGCCGTAGTAGTATCTGCAATGCATGTTCTATGTATCAGATACTATGTTGAAAAGAAAAATGAGGAACGCAAGTTTTTCATTTTCCAGGATGCCTACATGTTTTGGCCATGTTGATGTAAGAAGAAGAAGAAGAAGAAGAAGAAGGGAACTCCCGGGATTTTTCCCGAGTTTCGGGAATTATTGAATTTTTTTTTCTTTCCGGGAACTGGAACTGGATGGACACTTTTTTTAGGGTCAAAACACCGAAAATTTAAAAGCTTTGAGGCACCCCCAAATCAAATCCGAATTCAAATTTCGCAATTGTCAGTTTTTCGGGCGAATCTATAAAATGCATATGGTTTGTTTTCAAAATTCGATCATGATATTTTTCCCATATCTCTTTTGCCACTCCAGTGCTAATGTTCAAAACCAGTGATAGAGTTTAAGGCAAAAAAAAAATCTTAAAAATTCCACCACACAAAACCAATTGAGATAGAAAAAAACAGACCATTTCAAAACTGTGGGTGAGCCCAATCCAGCTCGGAACGGAACCGATCCAGCGCAACCGCCCAAGTGGTCGCAAATTGTTCACGATTACATGATCCGGGTCCCAACAACAGCAGCCCGAATTAACCGATAGATAGCCACCAACCAGACAGTAGGTACCAAAAAAAATCTCTCAATTCTCCTGTATCTATCAATATCGTTAACCAAAAAGGGCAGCAGCACTGGTGCTACTATTTTGGCTTTCGCTACGCCCCCGGAGGGTGGATAGTTTGGGTTAGCCGTACGCCCTGCCTCCCACCTTTCTTCAAAACTCCTAGGCTTTGATTCGCGCTCGCTAACTACCGTCCCTAATTGACATTGAGCAGCACTTGGTCTCGGTTTCGGGTTGTTGTGGACCTTCCGAGCCAGTCGCCTGCCTCTGATGAATCATTGCTTTGCTTTCCCCCGGTCGGTTTTCTTCGGGTGCACGGGACGGAGGTACCAAGCAAGGCGAACGAACCGTGTCGGAAAAGCCAGGTGGGCGGTTGGAACTGGAACTGGGCGGTGGCTGTTTGTCAATGTTTGCAGCTCGCTCTACATACGCCAACGACAACGGAGACGACGATGACGGTGTCCATGGATCAGGGGAAACCCTCCAATGAATAGACAGACAGACAGACAGCGGAGCCGAGATCGGTTACCGGTTAATTCCGAAACAGGGACCAACGGAGGGAGGGCGCCGCCCCCCAGCTCACCGGATGGTTACGCCAGAGAGCGCTCTTCTTTCACCAATTTTCTCATTCACGTAATTTATCGAGTTGAAGCTACACAATGCGATCGAGGCGAGGCATGAAGCTAGACGCTTGGATAAACCCGACATTGGGAGGAGAGCGGCACGTTGTCGAGAATCGTTGCAAATAATAGCGAATCAGGCCCGGGCCCGGGCTAGCACGCTTCGGCTTCGGCTCCGGCGAATGGTGGAACAAAAAATGAAAGTGATGCTTTTGGTTTCGGTTCGTTTGCCCCGGGACCATCTACAATAACAACAACTGCAACAGCAGAGTATCGAGCCACTCGAAACGAGCCCTCACTGCAAAAGAGCACCTCACGGTGAGCACGTTATTGGGGTTTCACTTTCCCTTTTTTCAACCGAGTTTAGATTGTTTCGAGCATTGGAGTTAATTTTTCCGCCTTCCCTCTGTTCGGCTGTTTTGTTCTCGACTATTTAAGTTAGCTCGGTTTAAACGTTTAAACGGGCCGGGAGACGACGACGAGATAGCATCGTGCCAACACAATAATATACGACGACGACGGCGACGTTCAATAGTCCGCACGCTGACCGAAGAGATCTGGTTCTTTTTTAGTAGTTTTTGCTATTCTTTTAACGTTTGAAACTCAAGACAATTAGTTTAAACGCTAGGATGGTTTCCCCCTTTGAGAAGCTTTGTTTCGATGAACATTCCTTTTAGAGTTTGTTTGTTATTCTAATTTGAAGCGCTTGTGACTGGCAGCGGTCATACTTCTTTTTTTTTGCGAATTTAAGTCAAATTACACCCGGTTCGTCGCTTTACGTTGAAGTCTCTTGTTTCGGACAAAGCGGAATCATTCAACAGGTAGCTTACAATCATTTTTTTTTAGAAACTGTGTCCATATCTATTCATTGATATCGTACCTACCGATTTTTCTTGATTTGACATTTCTTATGCGAACGGATTTATGTGTTAAAACCCGATGATTCACATATATTTTGCAAACAAAATAAGGTGGTGTGTTGAGATTTAACCGAAACTATCCAACTACACGAGAGAGTTGAAAATACGTTTCTAAGAATGTTCAATCCCAATAGTACTTTTGCAAAAACTGTTGGCGTCCGTCATAGTCCCGGGTAGTGTGACATTCTTGATTTGGTTGATTTGACTAACCGTACACACAAAATTTTCGAGGCCGGAATTTAGCAAAATTTTGCTCAAATTTGACCAGCTAGAAATTTAGCAATCAATTTAGCAATATTTTTTCACTAAAATTTTAGCAAACCAGAGAAAAAGTTAGCCGCCGCAATTTTTACTCAAATTTCTAGCAAAATCCGAAGAAAAAAACCGCCCAGAATTTTTATTTACAAAATTTATAATTTTTCCTTTAGAAACGCAGGGAGGTTATCAAATTTAAAATAAAATAAACACTGATGCTTTCACCTTTTACTTTAATTTATTTTCTGGATTTACACTTGTCCACCAGCGTTGTGAAAACTTTTTCGAACTTTGCCAATAATTGCTTTTTTCTGGCGCCTGGATCGGGTTGTTCCGGATGTGGGTAGGTTGACCGTTCGTTTCCGGATGTTTCCATCGTCGACCAACATTAAGCATGCTCCTTTTTCTGAGACTTGGCAACCTCTTAGGTGATTCCCCGGCTTTGGTGTTGTATTCGCTGGGAGCGCCATCCTGGTAAAAATGGAAAATTTACATATGAAAAACTTAAAAAGTTTGTTTGCGTCTAGATTGGTCTTTACCTGTTTGCTTTCCAGTATAGATCCGCTTGGTCATCAAAATCACCGCTGGCACCGAATTTCCGTAACCGAACTTATGTTTTCTTTTCGGCGGTAAAGGCGGCTGTTATTCAAAAGAAAAGCGGCCAGAAAAATAAGTTTTTACTCAAATCAAGCAAATTTAGCTTTTTGCTAACTCTAAAGTAAAAAAATAGTTTTGCTAACGGGAAGTAACAGCGAATTTTTGCTAAGTGGAGCCCCGAAAGTTTTGTGTGTACTGTTTCCGGAACCCGAATAGAGCATATTTCTCGTGTCGGTAACTGATAATGTCTCGACTTGACTTTACTCGTCTCACTACACTACTAACTCGTATTCCAAAACCAGACGTGCACATCTGTGCACAGTGCTGCCAACTTTTTTTTTTTTCAAAATTCAGAGACATGAGAAATAATAATGAGGATATATGGTTCAACGGAAATTACGGTCGAAGTGTACTCATTGTAATTGTAATTGTAATTGTGCTTTATTGATTTAACGTCAGCCCATCGATATAAAATCATAGTTAGGGTCAAGGAAATAACATTACTTAAAAATAATCAATGTCTGAGTCTATGTGAACGAAACCTTGAACAACCGGAAGCTTAGACCCATTCGGCTGTCAAAAAATTTCTGTATTCTGCTCTACAGTAAATTCAGTGTTGTCGTTATGAGCAATTGGATTTCAATAGTTTTTTTTATTAAAACGTTGAGCTTATAAAAATTTCTGGACAAATCTGGATCATTTTTGAAAAGTCTGGACCAGACAACATAAAGTCTGTATTTCTGGATGACACATAAAAATCTGAAAGATTCCAGAAAAAATCTGGAAGGTTGGCAACGCTACCTCCACCAATGACTTTAATGTAATTCCGTATTATTCATTTTCCAACATATTCACAAAAATCAGGGAAAATCAGGCTTATTTAAAAAAAATTAGGGAAAATGGAGATTATCAGGTAGGGGCTCAAAAAATCAGGCACATTGGCATTCAAGGTTTTTCACACGACCGCCGACCAGACAAAATAGAAAAAAAATGATTTTTTGCCAAAAAAACTTCGACCAGAAAAAATCGAAAAAAATGATTTTTAAAGGACATACACCGTCTTAGCCGATTTAGGCTTTACAGACTGAATAAATGACGTGGACAACTTAAGATTAACATTTAACACCCAGTACCGAGATGGGAATCGAACCCATGCCATCAATGGATCAGCGATTACCGTCTTACCACGCTAACCACTCGACCACCGAGACGTACCGAAAAATTTGCGAGTAAATTTTGCAAGATTCAAAAACCTTGATTTCACACGACCCCCGACCAGAAAAAATTGAAAAAAATGATTTTTGCCAAAAAATTTTCGACCAGAAAAAATCGAATTTTTGTCGAAAAATTTTCGAGTTCAAAATTTCGCAAGATTTAAATAATTCAAGGTTTTTCACACGACCCCCGACCAGAAAAAATGTTAAAAAAAAAATTTTTTTTGCCCAAAAATTTTCGAGTTTGAAATTTTGCAAGATTGAAAATATTCAAGGTTTTTCACACGACCTCCGACCAGAAAAAAATCGAAAAAATCATTCATTGCCCAAAAATTTTCGTGTTTTAAATTTTGCAAGACTCAAAAAAGTTTTTCCACGACCCCCGACCAGAAAAAGTCGAAAAAAATGATTTTTGCCCAAAAATTTTCGAGTTTAAAATTTTGCAAGATTAAAAAAATTCAAGGTTTTTCACGCGACCCCCGACCAGAAAAATAGAAAAAATGATTTTTAACCCAAAAATTTTCGAGTTTAAAATTTTGCAAGATTCAAAAAGTTCAAGGTTTTTCACGCGACCCCCGACCAGAAAAAAAAAACGAAAAAAAAAATGATTTTTTGCCGAAAAATTATCGAGTTTAAAATTTCGCAAGATTAAAAAAAATCAAGGTTTTTCACGCGACCCCCGACCAGAAAAAATCGAAGAAAAATTATTTTTTGCCGAAAAAAATTCGACCAAAAAGAATCGAAAAAATGATTTTTGTCGAAAAATTTTCGAGTTTAAAATTTTGCAAGATTCAAAAATTCAAGGTTTTTCACGCGACCCTCGATCAAAAAAATCGAAAAAAAGATGTTTTGCCGAAAAACTTTCGAGTTTAAAATTTTGCAAGATTAAAAAAATTCAAGGTTTTTCACACGACCCCCGAACAGAAAAAATTTTAAAAAAAATTAGTTTTTGCCCAAAAAATTTTGAGTTTAAAATTTTGCAAAATTCAAAATATTCAAGTTTTTTCACACGACCTCCGACCAGAAAAAATCGAAAAAAATGATTTTTAACCCAAAAATGTTCGAGTTTTAAATTTTGCAAGATTAAAAAAGTTAAGGTTTTCACGCTGCCCCCGACCAGAAAAAATCGAAAAAAAGTGATTTTTTGCCGAAAAACTTTCGAGTTTAAAATTTTGCAAGACTCAAAAAATTCAAGGTTTTTCACGCGACCCCCGACCAGAAAAAATCGAAAAAAGATATTTTTTGCCCAAAAATTTTCGAGTTTAAAATTTTGCAAGACTCAAATAATTGAAAGTTTTTCACACGACCTCCGACCAGAAAAATCGAAAAAATGATTTTTTGCCCAAAAATTTCCGAGTTTAAAATTTCGCAAGATTCAAAAAATTCAAAGTTTTTCACACGACTCCCGGCCAGAAAAAATAAAAAAAAATGATTTTTTTCCCAAAATTTTCGAGTTTAAAATGCAAGATTGAAAATATTCAAGGTTTTTCACACGACCCCCGACCAGAAAAAATGTTAAAAAAATGTTTTTTTTCCCAAAAATTTTCGAGTTTGAAATTTTGCAAGATATAAAAAATTCCAAGTTTTTCACGCGGCCCCCGACCAGAAAAAATCGAAAAAATGATTTTTTGCCCAAAAATTTTCTTAAAATTCTGCAAGATTCAAAAAGTTCAAGGTTTTTCACGCGGCCGCCGACCAGAAAAAATCGAAAAAAATGATTTTTTGCCGAAAAATTTTCGAGTTTAAAATTTTGCAAGATTCCAAATATTCAAGGTTTTTCACACGACCTCCGACCAGAAAAATCGAAAAAATGATTTTTTGCCCAAAAATATCCGAGTTTAAAATTTAGCAAGATTTAAAAAATTTAAAGTTTTTCACACGACCCCCGACCAGAAAAAATCGAAAAAATTATGTTTTGCCGAAAAATGTTCAAGTTTTAAATTTGGCACGATTAAAAAAAAATCAAGGTTTTTCACGCAACCCCCGACCAGAAAAAATCGAAAAAAAATATTTTTTGCCCAAAAATTTTCTTAAAATTCTGCAAAATTCAAAAAGTTCAAGGTTTTTCACGACCAGAAAAAATCGAAAAAAATGATTTTTTTTCCCAAAATTTTCGAGTTTAAAATTTTGCAAGATTCAAAAAATTCAAAGCTTTTCACACGACCCCAGACCAGAAAAAATAGGAAAAAATGATTTTTTACCGAAAAATTTTCGAGTTTTAAATTTTGCAAGATTAAAAAAATTCAAGATTTTTCACGCGGCCCCCGACCAGAAAAAAAATCAAAAAAAAAATGATCTTTTGCCCAAAAATTTTCGAGTTTAAAATTTCGCAAGATTCAAAAATTTCAAAGTTTTTCAAACGACCCCCGACCAGAAAAAATCGGAAAAAATGATTTTTTGTCGAAAAATTTTCGAGTTTAAAATTTGGCAAGATTTAAAAGATTCAAGGGTTCACGCGACCCTCGACCAGAAAAAATTGAAAAAAAAAATAATTTTTGCCGAAAAATTTTTGAGTTTAAAATTTTGCAAGATTCAAAATATTCCAGGGTTTTCACGCGACCCCCGACCAGAAAAAATCGACTATTATAATTGGAAATAAGACTTTGATTTATGTTAGAAAAATAGTCAAAAATAAATATTTTAAAAAAAGAACTATTGAAAAAAGTCTTAATTTTTAAATTAAAATACTTTTAAAAAAGTCGAAGAGATTTTCATTCTTTGATTTTTTTTGTAAAAATGAAATAAAAAAAATGTAAAAAAAATTGAAAAATAACTGCACCAAATTTAAAAAATATTAACTTAAAATAAAAAAACATTAGATAACATTTAGAAAACTTAGGTAGGAGTGTTATGATTCAATTTTTTAGTTTTTAGACTCGATTTCCCGTGCTTCCAAAATAAAAATTATGTCAATTCTGTGAAACATTGTTTCCATTTTCTCTTCTTTTTCAATTCATTTGAAATTTATTTTCGGCCCTTCCAATATCATCTTTGAAAAATTCATATTCAACGTCCTTTTTCGTATAAAAGAAATAAAACAGATGCTTTCTGTGTATTATTTTTGGCTCGACTATTCTGGTTGAAAAAATGAAGATACACAGACAAATCGGAATGGATTGTAATGACAAAGAACGAGAATAAAAACAGTAAAGATAACAAAAATTACAATAAAAAAAAAAATAATTTCATATAAAAGAAATAGAACAAATGCTTTCGGAATATTATTTTTGCCTCGACTATTCTGGCTAAAAAATGAAGATGCACAGATAAATCGGAATCAATTGTAATGACAAAGAACGAGAATAAAAACATTAAAGATAACAAAAATTACAATACCGTCAACTGGGGCAACATGCAAAAATTTTCAATTTCAATGGCTTCTAAAAACCTCATGTTCACAGTTAATCATACCCCTTGTGTATCAAAAGTTTTAAGGTTGATGGGACTTCAAATTGGGGTAGTCAGAAAAATTATAGGTTTCTTCTGTTAATTTTAATTTTCTTAAAACATGTGATTTTCATCCTCCTCTGAAAATGGGGTAACTTGCAACAAACTTCGTTTTTGATGAAAAATCTTATGAAAACGTATGAAAATGTATAGTTTTTGGTAAATTTGCGATGACTTAAAGATCATTACGCATGAAAAGAGCATTTGCAGTGATTTTTTGTTTTTTGAAAACTTATTTTCACATTTTTTCTGAAAATAATGGTACTGCCTACATTTAGGGGTAAAACAATACTACTAAAAATTGTAAAAGCCGAAATCATAAAAAATAATGTTTAGATGAAAGGAATTTCAATGTTGACAAACGCCTGATGCAAAACAATCATATTCCAGCACATCGAAATGAGATTTTCAAGGTTTTTCTTTGATAAGCATTTTGTTGCATTTTACCCCAGACTGGTAACTGAATTATATAAATATTTTTTTAAAAATATTGAGCGATTGTTCGAAAAATATTTTTACATCAACAGTGTTGGTATAGGATGAGGAGACCAGTATTAAGTTTGTAGGTGATATTATTAAGCCAATCCGACATACTGGGTAAAGTTTTTTACGGCATCGAAAAATGTTAAAAATTGTACAATTATTGATCGATTTTTCAAATTTTATATGAAAATCAAAAACTTAAAAAACCTATATTAAAATGCAAGAAATTATGTCATCATCATTTTGTAATCATTAAAAGATATCTTTATCACATTTTATTAAATTAAAAATTGATTCAGTGTGTGGTGTTATATAAATGTTGCATCTAACCCCGCTGTTGCATGATGCCCCGTTTGACGGTAATGAAAAAAATTAAATACTAATGAATAAATATTAAAATAAAATTTGAAAAAAAACACAATATAAAATGATAATACCTACGAAAAAATAAAAAAATAAATATAGAGAAAGTTAAAAATGTGAGAAAAAATTTTAATTGAAATTTAAAACAATTAAAAACTTTTTTTTTTTAAATTGCGACCCAGAGATGGGTCTTGACTCAAACATTCAGTCAGCGAAACTTTTTTTCTTTTTTTTGTAGAGAAATGAATCCAACTAAGATGAAATTTCAGGGACTAGATAAGACAAGAGGCGCAAGATGTGGGTTCAAGTCTCACTGGGAGACAAGGCGAATTTTTTTCGCATGTTTTTCAACATCGATTTTCTCTTATCTAGTCCCTGAAATTTCATCTAAGTTGGATTCATTTCTCTACAAAAAAAAATTAAAAACTTTTTTTGGAAAAATTAAAAATTTCTTAAATACACACCCCGTTTGATTTAGACAACACGCCCGAACATTTTGTGTTGCCAAAATTGAATGTTACCAAAATCGAACGGTTTTTTTTCTCGAAAACTATAAGGTAATGTCGTTTCTAAAAAGCCGTTCGATTTTGGCACATGTGGATCGTACGGTTATAACCAAATTAAGTCTCAATATTATTATTTTTTTTTTGATTTTTTCATGCCCATATTCATCATTTCGAGGTAATTTCTAACGAGGTTTCTTGAAGTTTTCGCTGAAGAAAGTTTTTCTGGATTTGCAAAAACTAGCCAGTACAAAAATATACCCCCGCCGAAATTTCTGCTCATTTCAACTTCCGATACAATTGTGAATCATACCAATGATACTGCTAGCCATCTGGTCCATCATGCTCCATCGGAAAGTACAACATTGTCGGTCCAAGAAATTTACTTTTTAGTGAGCTTTGTTTTAGTGATCTTGAGATTTACAAGTCGTTCAAGCAATACCAAGCACTTATTTCTTCAATTCCATAAAGTGTAGGATGCCATTTTATGCAAAAAATATTTTATATATACAATTTTGTCTCAGAAATTCAAATCTGCCGTCGAGTTAGGCCGTAGAGATCTGAGTGAAGTTTAATTTTGCCCTATTAATAAGAAAAATAAACAGTCACAACGTGAAAATTAATTTGATCAAAACAGCTTTCTGTCGAAAAATTGTTGGAAATCATTTCAATGTGATGTTAATGTTTCTCGAAGATTGATCAGAGCTACATATAAAAAAAATTAATTCTTATACAAAACTTTATATCTTGGGCATAAAAGAGTCAAGCGATCTGAAACTTGGGGCGTAGTTGTGTTCATTTCAACTGAATCAAAGCAATCTAAAGATACCCGTTTATTCAACCACGGTATAAGAAAAGTTCTATGTAGGCAGGTCATATACCAAAAAAACTAAATACTAGGTAAATATAGGCAAATAGTGCAACCATTGGAAAAAATTGGAAACATTTAGGAACGACATCAAATTCGCTCGTGGAACTATAGGGCAAAGACAAGCTGTTTTTAATGTTTTTTTTTTTAAATTTTCTTGTCACTTTTTCGATCACTTGAACGTTTAGATCTTGTTGACAAAAAATCGAATGAATTCTGTTGAAATGACTAAAATACAGCATTAAAACCAACATCATGTGCTTAGCTGTGCAACGATTGGCAAATCACCCTACTATTCTTATTTAGCACCTATTTTTTTTTTATATATTTGATCCTCAGCGCCAATTGATTTATCAAAAAACTAATAATTCTTTGAAATTATCCATCGAACAATTTAAAACAAATTGTAGAAGAATTGTATGCGTTTTTTGATAATAAAGCATAAGAATGATCGAGGATGAATAAACCCAACGATTTAAAATAAAAAAAGAATGACATTAAAATTTAATAATGATTGCAAAATAAAAATAAGAAATTTATTAAAACAGCAAAAAGTAAAAAGGAATTAGAGGATTATGATAAAACATGAAACCAAATTTTTAAAAAATTAAAATTTGGTAAACAAATATTTAAAATTTGTTGCAAAAAGTAGAAAAAATCATAAACCAAAAAACTAGCTTACCTGATGTGGATTACTATACCATCTAAAAACTGTTCAAACTTGGCAAAACTATATGGATTTAAAAAAGAATAAATGAAAGCTAACCCTCAGTTTGAATGTTTTAGTCTCATTGGCGAGATAGTTTAGTTTTTGATGTTTTATTACAGCTGATTTAGAATTAGTTTTGTCATATTTTTTTTAATCTAGAATTTACCACTGTTTTTTAACTGTTTACTGTTTACTGTACTCCAGAATAGAAATAAATATCAGATTTTTCCTAGAGGTCCATCGATTTTTGAATCTTGTAATTTCGAGATGAATTACTTATGTTGTGTGAGCGTCCTACTTTTGACCTGTCAAATTCTTCAATTTATGAGAGTTAGAATCCTCAACATCGAAGAAACTATTATTTCAGATCTGAGACCCCGCTTTTTTTAAAAGGCCTGAATTGTATACATTTTTCACAACATTAAAAATATTAAATGAGCTTTTAATTTCCTTTTCTTTTAGTTGACAGCATTTCCAATGTTTCATCGTTTTTATAAATATCCAAAAATTGCTCTATTTTGATTTATTTGTAAATAATTTTGTTAATATCAAGCTCAAACTGGTGTAGGAAATTTTGGCATGTGCTGTGCTGTGAAAATTGAACTTTTCGACGCCTAAAACAGTATCGAAAAGTGCTTTTTTCGGTAAGGTTTTTTTCTTTGCTAAAGAGTACAGTCCACTTGATCTCAAATTTTCAGGACATTGGCATGGTCAACCACAGGCAGTTGATTGTTGAAATGCGCTTTCTTGTAGGTTAAATAATGGGCTTTCAATGTAAGTTTTCGAATTTGCATAAAATTTTCTATACCATATGTTGCAAACCCGGATTTTCCAGTATTCTATTGAAAAAATTTACGAATCGTGCTTAAAAATATATTTTTTGTAACACTTTTTTTAGGTTTTATTATTGTATTGTATTCATGTTAACCTCCTTCAAAGGTTATGATTTTCGTTTTTTTTTTATATTTCTTTTGCTGTTTATAAGATCATTTTTGATTGATCCTTACTCTTCGATAGTCAAATTTTGATCGATGAAAAAAAAAAAAATTTGGTATGATCTTGTTCAACTTCACTTAAGAAATTCATTTTAATTTAAGTCCTTATAAGACAGTTACTTCCTCAATTCATATCATAATTTAACTATTGTATTTTTCTTTTATCTCTCAACAAACAAATGTAAAAACTATCAGAATATTCTTTGAAAAACTAAAATTGCATAATTCCGAGCTATTTTCATGATTTCCAAGATAGATTGTCCAAACTACCAAGATTTCTGTAGAGCTTTGCATAACTGATTCGATGGATTTATTAAAATGCATAAATATTTATCACCTTAAGCTCCACTCAAATGGAACTTTATAGTGGCCACATTCTTCCGCAAAGCATACAGGTTAGTCAATCCAACTCAGAAACGTAAACCCCAGGGGTTGAATTGTTGTGTTTTTTTTTTTAAATTTTGTGGATGGTTAAATCAAGAAAAAAACGCTTCCTAATGTGACTTTTACAACTTAGTCTTGAATCGAACTGAGTTGTTGCCAGTGAGTAGTTTTATGCTTCAGCTATAGAGAGCCATTCGCAATGTTTGTGTTTGCTCAAGCTGGAGCCTCCCGCATAATGGAATCATCCTGCCTCACTATGTTGAGTGAGTTCGTTGTTTCGTTGTTGTTACTTTGACAGAAACCCGTCTGCCGCTTGCCTGTGTTGTCGTCAGGCGACGGCTGTGAAATATCAAAGTTGAACGTTTTATGTTAATTTTCAGAAGAAGAATTTTAATAATCTACACCCGTACGGAGCGACGCGTTCGAGTCAAGGTAGCGCATTCATAAACTATTTAGCAGAGCGCACACACATGAATCACGGAGACTGCGGCCTTGAGCATTCACTGAACCAGAAAATGGTTTCATGCTGTTGATGATTTTTGTTTTTCTTAGGAAATGTATTCATCATGTCGCATTGTTTGTGTGGGATTCCTGGAGAATTTGAAATTTTTTTTTTCAATCGTAGTTCTAGGAAATAAAGCCTATTTCTGGCGATGATTTTTGTTGTTGTTGTAAAATGTGGGAAGTATCTCCGAAATCTTTCAATCTACACGATGAGATTAGAAGGGATCTCGAAACCTTTGAGCGAGACAGGAAACCGCCCATAAAAATCCATCAGAGGTAATTCCAGATAGAGAATCAATTAGCTACCCTATAGGAAGCAATCCTCACCCTCCCACCTTCATTGACACAAAGCTTGATGAAACAAAAGACTTTAACGACTGTTCCTAGAACAAATTTTCAAGCGACGAACCCCCTTTTTGCTTTTTTTTTTTTTTTTTTTTTTTTTTTTTTTTTTTTTTTTTTTTTTTTTTTTTTTTTTTTTTTTTTTTTTTTTTTTTTTTTAAATTAAAAAAAACCTTACAACTAATTTACAATATTTATCCAGCCTGACATCCTAAGCTAACCTTTTTCTTTACACATACAATTAAAAGCAATTCAAACGATCTCCAAATTCTTTTTCAAACACTTCTCGATTTTCCCATCTCAAATTGCGCATTTCTCTTTTTAATTGGTACAATGAAGCATTCGGTGCTTCGGAACGCTATGGAACTCCTCTAAATAGTTCTATGACTGACTAACAACAACACAGACAGGTCGTGCGATTCTTGGGCAGTCCTGTAATTAAAATGGCGATCACGAAGACATTATCGATCGTTTGAAAGCCCGGCTGAATGGGGTGAGATTTCCACGATTTGTGCTAAACGACGACCGACCGACCCGGTCATGAATCACTTACTCCACAATTCATTCAACATTCCGCATCGCAACTTTAGCTTGAATAATTGTAAGGAGAGGTGTTGAGAAATCTAAATTTATTCTTGGTATAGATAGAAGCGAATTAGCTTGAAAAAATCCCCTAGTAAATTATGTAATCTTTCAGTTTTATTTATTGAATATTATACTTACAACATGTTGAGGTACCTAATTGAATTTCTGAAAAATGTTCTATCATAATGCTCTTTGATTCTGCCCAAAAATAAAAAAAATAACATACATCAGAATAAAAAAAAAATTAAGCTAAAATCGAACAGCATGAAAATTATAAGAAGTGCTACCAACATTAGAAGCCGAAAATGTATATAAAAAATCAAAATTCGATCAAAACAAGAAAGAGAGAACGCAAAACAAAACAGATTAAAAAAACAGTTCCGAATAATGCAAACACATTCCAAAAACTAACAATGATACAAATGTAACATAAATGCGAGAATATAAAAAATAGAAAAAAAACTAATACTCACTATTTTACAATTTTTTTTAAACATATGAATAAAATTTAGACTATCATTAATCCAATATAATTCATAACAAAAAAAATTTGCGAAAATATGATGCACGTGTTATGAAAAGAAAGACAAAATAATCGTTACACAAGACGTCAGTGATACAGAAATGATACAAAAAAAAAGGATAAACAAAAATGATATTAAAATCAAGACCAAATCAAGACAAAAAGAGACAGAACCATAAACAAAAAGGAAACAACATCAATTTAAATAACAAAAATGAGAAAAATGAAAATAAAAATGACTTCAACATAAACACCGAATGCGCAAAAATAAGGATAAAATGGATTAAATATAAGAACAAAAATACTGACCAAAATGAAACAATAAAAATAGAGACAAATTTGAAGATAAAATCAAGAAAAAATATCGACGGTGGAAAAAAGTGACTCACGTTAGATAGTACGAGACCATTTAATGTATAAAAACAATGAAGCCAAAAATGAGTGAAAAATTATCCAAAGTAAAATACAACAAACAATGAAACTTATGTAGATAAAAATCTAACACAAATGTTACAGACATCCATAAAACATATGTTATCACATACATATCTGCATTTTCAACCAAAAAAATCTTTTTCATCTGTATTTTTTTTGATAAAAATTTGTTCCAGAATTTGTTCCGAAAATATATGAAAATTCAGTACAACTATCGCAGGGATTCGGTTCTTTTTACAAATCACTGGATTGTTGTTGTTCGAAATTTCCAATATTTATACCATTTGTTGGGACTTTAACCAATCACTTCGAAAAACATCAAATATTTCATCAAGTCAGAATCATGCAAATGGTATATTTAAAGCTGCAGTGCTATGTATTGCACCAAATTCCAAAAAATCTGTACAAATCTGTACCAAATTTCAAAATCTTTCATCTGTACGTACAGATTCTGTTCCGAAAACGAGCTCAAAAATCTGTACTTTTCTATATAAATCGGTACATGTGGCAACCATTAATGTGAAAGCTTTCGCATCTGAGTGTCATACACCTTTGTACAATACACCTCTATAAAGGGAGGAAAAATTTATTTGACTCTCACCACACAACGTGAAACAAATAAACAATTTCTTCCTCGCTGTCAGTGTTGCCACATTTAAATCTGTACCAAAATATGCAACAACAAAAAGATCATCAGTCGAAAATTTAAGAAAAAAAAAATTTTTTTTTTGTTAATTTTGTTTGACTTTTGATCTTTTGATTTCTGTCCTCTCAATTTTTCAATAATTAAAACTAATCAATTACCTTAAAGGTGTTTCAAAATCCGGAAGCTACTTTCGACTTAGTAATTATATCTCTTCATTGACGACTTTCACATGAATCTAAAGTATGTTTTTTTCGTAATGAAATGTTCAATCAATATGGTTTGTATTTCCTATATCGAAATGTTTTTTGCGGAATATTTTTTCAAATGGTGAAATGTGTACAAATCATAACCAAATCCTGGAAATCTGACCTCTGTGCGGACAGAATCTGTACCGAAAAGCAATGGAGAAAAAATCTGAACTTTTTAAGATAAATCTGTACTTGTGGCAACCATGCCCAATCAGCCTTTTTTGGGATTTTTATTCGTTTGGATAATTTATGCCGATCATTTTTGTTTTGAAGGAATCAAACAGCAAGGTATCATTTTTCTCAAAAGCCCCAAGAGATCAATTTCTTGGCTGTTTTGCAGTTTATATCGAAAAATACCGTTTAATTTAAGGTTGCCAGATTTTTTTTTCAGCACGTGTCCAGGCCGGGCGAATCCGAGAGTTTCTTAACAAAATCAAAGATTTTTTTTCATCTAAACTTATCAGCAAATTTTAAATCGTATTTAAGCCTCCATAAATCCTTCCATGATTATTTTTATAAACTTGCTAAAAAAATCGTTCTAGACCCAAAAAAAAAATTTATTACACAATTTGTTATATTTTTTGTTAATTTTGTATTAAATATCCTGAAAAACCCGGATAAAACCGGGCAATCAGGCAATTTTAGTTTGAATATCATCTGAAGATTACCATCGGTTAGAGAACTTAAACTGTTTGTATACAGATTCGTTTAATGTTCTCATCATTTAACTACAAATTCAATTATATTTTTGATTGTTTTTTTTTTCAAAATCAGGACAATTTAGGATTTTTAAGGCTATTTTCAAAAACCAAGACAATTCGAGAGTTTAAAAAAAATTAGGACGGTCTCTCGAAAATCAAAACAAAACCTAAAAAATCAGGATACCTCTGGCATCCCGGTTCGGAAACCATTGTTTTTTCTCGTAAACGTACCAAGAAAAAACTATGTTAGCTCTCAGATTTCTCCTCAACACAATGCGCAATAGATTTTTCCGGAAAAAGAAATTCTCTTCATCACCGGATGTGAATGCTCTCGCTCACTCTTATGAGTTGACAATCTCACAGCTTTGGGGGAGCAGACGAATTGCACTCTCTGAGCAGTTTTGATTCAGCCATGATTCAAAATGAAAATTTTACTATCAGAAACTGTTAAAGCGGGTTAAAATAAAATCTTACTATAATTTATTGCAGTAGACATTTCTGATAACACTGCACTGATCTGAAAATTAAAAAAAAACGTACCTGCTGCGCCAAATTGATAGTTCTTTCGGATTTTTTTGATAACCTAAAAATTTGCGCTTTGTAGCGCTCAACTTTCTTAACAAAAAACATTTTTATTTCAAAATAATTTTAGGAATCAAATCATTGAAATTTTTTTTTTTCATAACTTAAGTGATTTGGACTCAAAAAAATGGATAAGATTTGACATTGAAAATGTTTATAAAAATATCCGAACATTCTATTGAATTAAGGATATTGTTGAGATTTAGGCTATGTAGATTTGAAATTCTTCTGTAGTAGCAAATAGAGACTTCTTTCGTGATTTCAGACGTCTTCTGATAGAAAGGTTTTCAAAATTTCTATAGCAATTTGGAGGTTCGGCTTATATTTTTTTTTATTTTCAACGAGTGTACTAGTGTACCAAAAACTGTCATTTCACAATGCGGTGGTTAAAGACAATTACACAGTTGTTTGAGACCTCTGATTATTAAAAAAATTTGAGCAGCCTGAACTTTCTGCTGATAGAAAACTATTTAACACAGTTAGGACCAATGTTGCCGAAAAAATCTGTTTGTTTTAAATAGAAAAAATCGGAAGTTCTGTGCTTCCACCTCGAAATTCTTTAATGTGTTTTTATTATGATTTTCACTGAGAAAACATGTCAATTATTCACAAATAGGATAATTTTTTATAACACAGTTTGTGTTTTGAAAATCAATAAACAGTACCAATTTCATAACATATCATGAGTTTTAGTCATAAACCCATAGTCAATAAGAACAGAATAATTTATAAAAAATAATAATTCATGAGTTTGAAAAAGTACAAATCTGTTAACTCTGTGTAAAATTTTAAAATTCTGTGTTCTGTGACATAGATTCTGTGACGCAAATTTACTTAAAATTCTGTGAAATTGTAGATTTTTCTGTGATTTCGGCAATCTTAGTTCGAGCTTCAAGCTCCATTCATATTGGACAAAAAAATATTTTCAAAAAATATTCAAAATTGTTGTTAGTTTTATTTCATTTGTGCATCATCATCATGCAGATCTTAAAAAGATTTTCTTTTTTGAAAACGTTTTAAATCGATTAGACAAGGTTTCAGAGTATTCTTCCAGAGCTTCCTGTCTACCAAATTTGGTAGATCTTCAACGATGGGTCCATTGCCAGCTCCCACCTTTTTGGGGTTTGGCTCGTTTTGGCATACTCTCACCAACCGTAGATAGTGTAGGCTCCGAGGCCAGCTTCTCTATGGAGTGCGCGTACTCTTCTCTCACTTCCCACAATGAGGGTATCAACCCTTTGAGGTTTGGGTTCTTTCTGTGTTTGCTTTGACTCAATACTTGGTACCCAACATTACCGATTTTAAGTAAAAAGACACCGCAGACTTTGGTTTTTGTCATCAGCTGAAATTGTCCGGTTGATGCATTTGGTCCTACAAGTTCCAAAAAGTATCAGGAATCGTACTTACAATGATCTATCAGATGTTTTGAAAGGTCCAGCCACAGTCAAGCTATTGACTCGAACTGAAGTTAGTATTAAGCAGTTATAATTATAAAAATAAGACTACAGTATGCAGTGGCCTTTTATGACTCTCCCAGCGACTATCCCCTTCGGAGGTCTGGCACCGAGTTAGTCTAGTTTGGCTAGACTAAATCCACTGGAGTGTTAAATAGGGTAGTAACAATCAACGAAGCTTCCTTATAGACTCACCAGCTAGTTTCCGGGACGCAAGACAGCCACCTCCTCATAACCACTGACCGTTAAAAAAAAATAATTGTTTTTACTAAGACAGTAGTGGTGTGCCCTGCCGGCATATCCAAAAGGTCTAGTCTCTTACGACATGGGTCAGCGTACCTAGGTAGTTTTTTTCAGTCTCTACCCTACAACTGCAGCTGTAGACAGGTTAAGCTATCTCAAGCAAGGATCTGAAACTCGTTCGTTTCCACTCATCGTTCAGTGAGAGATTTCTCCGGCGAAACAAAAGTTTCATTGCTCTTGCCTGCAACATTTCCATGTGACTGTTTTCAGGCTAGAAGGAATGCCTATGGCGAATCCACAGCTTCTTGTATCATTCATGCAGAAGCATGCAACAAATATCCACCGACAAGCGATACATTCACTGGCGAACTGCGACATTCAAAAAACAACTTGTTGCAGTTCGCTGCTGAGCGAATCGGTCGAGAACATGTTCACTTAAGTGCTTCGCGAACCAATAATCTAAATTATGTTTCGTCTTGATGGTCCAACGAATTGCGGTAGTGTTCAGCTGGGGAAGTATAAAATTGTTTTGGCTTATAAATGAGAAACATTAAAAGTAATTTTTCATTGCTAACATTTTTTTTTCAAATCGGCTTTTTACAAAAATACAAGTTCTGCAGAAGTTCGAGAAAAAAATCAATTAAATATGAACGTAAGTGTTGCCATTGATGAATGAGAACCGGATCGGATTTAAAAATGCAATCGGAGACATCGATCATATTTAATTGGTGCTTAAATGAGTTAATTATAAAAATAAAAAAAGGTCGAGATCTTATGTTATTTCTAATAGCAATTTTTGAGTAAAGATCGAATTTCTGGGAATATTTTTCGGATATCTGATTTATTTTTATATTGATATGGAGTATTTAAGAGTTGGATGATAAAGTAAATCAAAACTGATTTCAGTTCACATGGTACCTGGCTGTTGAAGCCAAAAAAGGTATTTTTTATTCTTAAATTCTAGTTAGTGTAGGAAAATTGCGACAAACTTTTCAGATTTTTTTACCTTTTTAGTATTAAACATGGTGTTGCTTTAACTTTAAATACATGTGTACTGTGATGCACTGGAAAAACATTAAAAAACTATAGATAGATTTTTAATAAATTTATTTTTTGAGGCCTTGTAGATGGTCATAAATAATCTTAAAAGACTACTATATATTTTAAAAATACCTTATCAAAATTTGCAAAAATTGAAGACTCAGCCTTAACACAAAAATAAATTTTACAAATGTTTACTCAATAAAAACTAAGAATTTGAAATCAAGATAATGACCAAGACAATTTAACAATGTTTTTTTTTATCAAAGTTTTCAAATAAAAGTTTTTGGCAATAATAAATCACTATCAATATCTAGAAACAGCAGCTCATATTAGGCTTCAGAATTAAAAATAGAATTAAAATTTCCAAATTAAAATACTTTCAAACACACAATTTAAAATCTGAAAATTTGATAAAAATTATCAAATGAACTTCAGTTCCTTTCAATCGATTAATAAATAATTAAATTCAACATAAAATAAAATAATAATCAACTCAATTCTGAACTGGTATAATCGTTATCAGATGATACCAAATGTTTAGGTTCTAACATTTGAATTGGCTGTAGAATTTGAGTCTGAAGTTTTTCGTGACATTTTGCCTAACTCTGATCGGTTACACCCACTTTTTTTGTTTAGAAATCATTCTGTACACTATATTACTTCAACAACATAAAAAAAAGAAAATTAAATAAAATCTTTACTTTCAATTTTCAAATGTTCTATTTCTATCCCCTTGTGAAAAGAGGCAATTGTCAATCTGGATAAATGATTAATGATGAATGGTTAATGATGAAACGCAAAAAATCTGCTTATCAAAATGTGAAAAAAGCATTTTCAAAATATTGACTGTTTAAAACGTTAAACAGTGCATAAGACTACATTTTATTACGTTATTCCTCGAGCATATTTTTTTTTTATTTTTACAATCCTCAATTAACACATTTTCCATTACCCACGCTTCAATTTTACATGAAATTTTTCGCTGCCTATTTCCGGTGCAATAGTTACATTATTATCTTGAAGCTTCAAGCAACGCCAGACAAAAGTTGTTGAAAAAACACGCGTTCCCGCAAAAACATGACATACCCGCAAGACTCGACATTTGTGATCTGCATATGAGCGAGTTAAAGAGAGCGTTCGCTCTCGAATGCTTCACTTTCAAATTTGACTTGAAGATATTCGCAAGCGAACGCAACAAGCCAACAATTTCCTCTTTTCAGTTCTTTTAGCAACTGATACATCAAACGGAGATTTGGCCTGTGGGCAAACAATCAATTCGTGTGGATGGGATAGGATTTGTTTCGACTGTGAAACACGCAACGCAACGATTCCCTCTGATGATGCTAACATTAAATGTCGCGCAACATCCTCTCTTTTCACACAGCAAAGGAAGAGAATTGTAATACAATTTGAGGGGGCTTTGGAAGTATCGCCTATATTGGATCAATCATGAACAAGTATCGGAACCTTGATCTCAAGTGATAACGATCTACCTAGAAGATCTGCGTCGAAATTTGAGACGAGACAGTTGATAGCTCAATTCTCAACAGTCAACTCTCAACTAGTGCTCTACCAAAGGGGGCTAAAACTTGTACCCTAAGGAACGATTAACGACGGGAGGCAGCATCCCATGAAAATTGGCTTGTAAGAGATGAGATACGCTTTTGAGGTCAATTTGTCGTATTTTGGTAGATTTTGCACTACAGAGTGAACTTTGTAACACCAACTGTAAGGAACGAAACTTGAGAAGTTCAGTAAATCTGGTCTTTTTTATACTAACGGGAACTCAGATGCTCGAGGTCTTTTTTAAAGCTTGGTTACCCATGCGGTAAATCTTTGTTGACGAATTGCACCCCAAGGCACGGCGAGGCATGGCAACTCTGGGTCTATGGGTGCAACGGTGCGCACTCAACGGCATACTCAGTACCCGCAATTCTCCACGATTCAAGGCCTAACCTTTCCTTAAAGGACTCAAGATTCGACCTCTTCTCGCGTTGAATTGAGATTGCCGACCGCACTTCTCCTGGTTGCACACACCAGCAGGGTTAGATACCCCTCGGGAACACCTAGACAGGACACTTCGTGAGGACGTTTCTTGAAGCAGTCTACTTTGTCTATCTTCATCTATAAGTTGAATACAGCTCAACCTACAGGATTATGCAGTGAGTAATCGACTCGATCTTCCTTACGTATTTATTGTACTGAAGTGGACTCTAAAACCAGGGTTAAGTAACGTCTCATTGTGAGAAGTTCGACATTTCTGGACATTTTTGTACTGAAGTGGATTCAGATGCTCATCTTAGGGAACGTCTCCCTGTAGCAGCAAATAATCGACTGCATATCAAGCTGTTGTACCAAAGTGGACACACACGAATCCTAATGAACACCTAGATCGGACACTTCGTGAGGATGTCTCATGAAGAAGGATAAACTTTGCCTATTTCCATTTACAAGTGGCATCCAGCTTAAACTACGGGACTACAGAAACCATAGAAAATGCCTCCATGTATGTAATCGACTCGATGGCTTAAGTACGTACTTAAGTGGCCTCAAAAACCAGGGTTAAAGAACATCACATTGTGAGAAGTTTGACGCTTCTGGACAGCTTTTTACTGAAGTGGATTCAGATGTTTGCCTTAGGGAACGTCTCTCTGTAGCAGCAAATAATCAACTGCATACGAAGCCGTTGTTCTTCTTATTGAGAGCAGATCGACACTTCCGACACACCTTCGTACTAAAGTGGTCTCAGGTGCTCACCTTAGGGAACGTTTCCACGTATCAGCAAATATTCGACTCATATGAAGCTGTTATACCATTGTGGACTCATACACGAACCCTAGAGAACAACAAGAACGTACACTTCGTACGGATGTCTCATAAAGAAGTCCACTTTGTCTATCTCCATCTACAAATTTTATCCAGCTCAATCTCCAATCCAGCAAATATTTGACATAATAAGAAACTGTTGTGTGATATTCACACACGAACCCTACAGAACATCTACTAGATGGGACACTTCGTGAGTATGTCTCATGAAGAAAGATACACTTTGCATATTTCCATTTACAAGTGGCATCCAGCTTAACCTACAGGACTACAGGAACCCTATAAAATGCCTCTATGTAGTAAGTAGTCGACTCAATCTTCTTTACGTAGGTAATGTACTGAAGTGGATTCAAAAACTAGGGTTAAGTAACGTCTCATTGTGAGAAGTTCGACAATTCTGGAAACCTTTTTACTGAAGTGGATTCAGATGTTCGCCTTAGAGAACGCTTCAGAACACCTAGACGGGACCCTTCGTGAGGATATTTCAAGAAGAAGTCCACTTTGTCTATCTAAAGAATGCCTCTATGTAGTAAGTAATCGACTCAATGTTCCTTACGTAGGTAATGTAACGAAGTGAACTCAAAAACCAGGGCTAAGGAACTTCTCATTGTGAGAACTTCGACACTTCTGGACACCTTTATACTGAAGGGAATTCAGATGCTCGCCTTAGGGAACGTCTCCCTTTAGCAGCAAATAAACGACTGCATATGAAGCTGTTGTACCGAAGTGGACCCACACACGAACCCTAGGGAACATCTAGACGGGATACTTCGTAAAAAAAGATTTAGAACACATTTCGAAAATGAGTCGTTCTTCTAAGTGAGATTGTTCTATGAACAAGTGACCCATCAACAATATCTGTACGATTACAAAACTCGCTTCAATTAATCTTGTGCCTAACGATGATCACAACAGCGGCGCGGCGTCGTCACGATAAAATGCCAGCATCATCATCGTAGCCCTAGGGCAAAGACCGAGGTTGGGGGTTCCTTACTTCAACAAATCGTATCACGGTGCTTAGTGATTGATGATGAAGATTTCCAACGGCTGGGAAACCCGACGTCGTTACTTTCATTTTTTTCCTCACTATTTGCGTTGATCTTCTCCTGTGTCTGTAGGTTTTCGTTGATTGGTGGGATCCTTTCGGGGACCTTGCGAAGGGTTGACCAAGTCGCTTCGTCACCTCGTGATTTGGAAATTATTAATCTACACCTAACAACCGCAATCCTCAACAAGTTGTGGCTCAGGTGGAACCAAATGGCCAACCGACGAGATTAATTTATCCAGAGGATTAGATGGAAGGAAAATTTGAAAAAAAAAAAAGAGTCCGCCTCGCGTGCGCCGAAAGTGGGCGGCAGATTCGTGGAGAACGCTGCTTTTCAGAAAATTCAAGGCTAGCCAGTCACGCGAATTCGTTGAGATTTGTTGAACCTGAACCGGCGGCATGCTAAAACTTGTCTAGCAGCAGATATGGCTCAACTAACTAACTAACTAACTACTTGCCGGTGTTGATGCGCGCCAAGTCTTCGTGACCAAACCATCTCTCTGAGGGTTGGTTGGCTTGCTGGTCATTTGATAATTATGTTGAAAATCGGTTGTAAATGGGATTTCGTTTTAATTTTTTTTTTTCTTCTCCACTCGTTTGGTGCAATCTTAATTCGAAGTCGATCTGCCTCCAGCTTGTGCGTGTGATGATGAATGGGCTCGCGGATTCACTTTGAGCAACGTTCTTCGTGAATCAGCTGATTTGGTGAGATAGATTTTTTTTCTTCTGCTCAGAATGAGTTGAGCTTTTTTGATGGATAAAAACTATTGTCCAGTCACACATATTTATTTGATGGAAGCAATTTGAAGGTAGGGAATTGGGAGGGGATCAAACTTTAACGATGCCGCTGCGTCAAAGGAAGTGTAAGGTGTTATTAGGTCTGCTTGAGAAATTTCTATAGGCTTCTAATGAGTAAGGTTAGGTTTTGAAGGAGAGTTCCCAGGAATCGAGAATTTTATTTGCTTATTGATTGATCGAGGTGCAACGGAAATCATTCGCGATCGAATGTTTCGATTTGAATCGGGATGAATGTGAAACACTCCCCTATTTATCGAATAGAAATCTTGTCCAGCCGCCCATAAAGCGCGCATAATCGGATAGATTTGCAGTTACAAATCTCAACAAACCCACAACGATTTACAACTAGCTGGGGCCCGGGTAAGTCCACCGGACTGCCGACTAGGGTAATAATTTGCGCCACTCAATCGTCATTTATTGCAAATAAACACTTTTTATGACCGTCGTCATCAACTATCGGCGTGCGCCACTCGGGCTCAGAATTCTAGCTAGCAAGTTGTGTGCGCTCCTTGCGAAACAGGTCTTGGAATGTTTGTTTGTTTTCTATTTTTTTTTTCCAATTATTATTGCACCGTTGGCGTTATTTGCGCCATGATGGGTTGTGCAATCGATTGAACCTTTGAATCGTTATGACCCAAAAGCATTTGTGGTAAGTGAAGGTTTTTCTTACGCAAAATTAGTAAGAAGTTCAAAATAAGATGGACTTTCCAAACCACTCCTTAGGGTTTTGTAAGAAAAATGCAGATTTTGATCTTTTTTTTTTCATCTCCGGAACATCCAGGCGAGACTTGTCAATGAAAACTTTCTGGCTGGAAACTTTCCAGGTGCTCGTTAATTTTGCTGTCCTTTACGTAATTGGCTTTTTGGCTTCAATAAAGTTGATCAGGGATGTTCTCTTTTTACAGAACACAATTCGTAATCTGGCCTTTTTGTCTATTTAAGAATCCAGTGTCGACTTTTCGAAATAGGGGTGAAATTAAGAACGGGACCTTTATTTAAAATTTAATTGAAATATCTGAAGCCTGAAATAAAGTCTGAAATTAGAATTTGTTGTCTAACATCTCAAATCTGATTCTGATATCTGAATATGAAACTATATCTGGAATTTAATTCTGAGGATTGAAACCTTAATCTGGAATCGGATGTTTAAATCTGAATCTGGTTTTTGATTGAATCTAATAATGATTATTGACTTTTCATAAATTTAATTCGAGGATTGACATCTTGTTTTAGAACGCTACCTTTGTAGAAAATACAAAAATAGGGACAGTACTGTATGACATAATTTTACTGCATCAATAATTTTAAAAAAAAGCTCATGGAGGCATAACTTGTATGTGATTTTTTTGTCTTTATTTAAGAGGTTTTTCAGCCACAGGCTGGTTCACCTCTAAAGTGTGTGTAATTTTAGCCTATGTGATTAAAAATGAATGAAAATGAATCGAAGAAATCTGTCAGCAAAAGCATTTCATAAATTTGAGCTTGGCGCCCTCATATTTTGTCTTGCTCGTGCACTTCATAAAAACAAAAAGGCACTTCCGATGTTTCGACATTTCGTTTCTTCATTTTCAAGGGATCTACAGAGTGTCCACCACTCAGAATAATTATACCATTTTTGTTGTTGTATCGATTAGAGTCGTTTTACCATCTATATGGCATTCGCGACTTCATATCAACGTTGCAGTTGGCAGACAGTTATTGAAAAATTTATGCGGTACAACTGAGTTCGATATTTGCTCTTGGGCTCGAACTCATAGACATCGGTTCAGGACTTGCCACTGACTTTTAACACCACTGCATACAGGTCTGAAATGCTTAAATATCTAATGTGTTAAAATTTTGGAAACTGTCGAAAAAAATAAAAATATTATGAGCAAAATAATGGAAGGAGTCGAGACTTTTCAGATCAATGGATCTTCAAGCCGAAAAGCCTAAAAAAGTTTTAGGTCGAGGCTTTATAGACCAAGGGATCTCTAGGCATTCAAGGTTTTAGGTTACGGACAATGGGTCGAATTTACTAAGTCCGAGAAAAGGTATCCAGACCAAGTCTTCAGATCGAGGATCCTTAGGGCAAAAATACACCAAAAGACTTAAGATCAAGGATTTTCAGGTCAAAAGGCTTCAGGTTAAGGATATTTAGATCAAACCTGAGACCAAATAGTTCGGTCGAGGGTTTCCAGGCCGAGTCAGTAGATCGAGAGTCTTTAGCATAGGCTTTCTAGGTCAATGTTTCTTAGAACGGAGGTCTATAAACCGAAGATCTTCAGACCGACTAGCGTCGTGGCCTAAAGTCAGTCAAACGTCCTTGAATCGAGAGTCATTAGGTCGAGGATCTTTACCACATGCGTTTGAGGCCGCCATGCCATAAGACGTTTTCTGTCAAAGTTATTTAAGCCAAAGAATCCTTAGAACGGTAAGTCTATAGGCCTACGAGTATTAAAGTCAAGAGTTTTAGGCTGAGTTTTACGGCCGGAGGGTTTTGGCATACGCTCTCTAGGTCAAGGTTCCTTTGAACTGGGGTCTCTATACCGAGAGTCTTTACGTCGAGGTTTTTTAGGTCAAGTGGCTTAAGGTTAAGGTCGTGTGGATCAAAGCCAAGTATTTAGGTCGAGGAACTTTACACCACGAGTCTTTATGTCAATGGTTTCCAGGTCGAGGGTCTTCGGGTAAAAACGGTTTAGTTCAGATCTAATCTGAGTCCGCCATGGCGATTTCAGTCAAAGTTATTTAGACCAATAAATCTTTAGTACGATAATCCTACAGGCCAACGAGTAATCAAATCAAGGGTTTTAAGCTGAGTTTTTAAGCCGAGAGTTTTTGGCATACGCTCTCTACGTTAAAGAAGAGAACTAGAACCGAGAGATTTTACGTCAAGTATGTTTAGGTCAAGTGGCTTGAGGTTAAAGTTTTTTCTAGATCATGGTAATATTTAGGTCAAAGGATGTTAGACCGAGAGTCTCCATGCCGAGAGTCCTTGACATAGGCTGGCTAGGTCGAGGTTCTTTAAATTTAAGGTCTTTAAACTGAAGATCCTTATACTAAAAAGCTTCGTGGTCTAAGATCCTTAAAAAAGGTGGTCGGTCGAAGTTCTTTATCCTGAGGTCAAGGGTCTTCAAGTATAGACTTTTTTGTTCAGTTCTTATCTGAGGCTGCCATGTTTTACGGTATTTTTGGTCAAAATTATTGAAGCCAATGAATGTTTTGTACGATAAACCTATAGGCTCACTAGTATTAAAATCAAGGGTTTTAGGCCGAGTTTTAAGGCTTAGAGTTTTCGGCATACGGTCTCTAGGTCAAGGGGTCTCTATACCGAGAGTCTTCAGGCCGAGAGTTTTCGGCATAGGCTATCTAGGTCCAGATATTTCAAATCTAGGGTATTTAAATCGCACATCTTTATACTGAGAAGCTTCTAAAGTCAGCCTAAGATCCTCAGAAGTCATGAGATCGAGGTTCTTCATACTTCGTGTCTTTAGGTCAAGGGTTTTAAGGTCATAATGCTTCACGTTAAGATTGTTAAGATCGAATCTAAGGCCAATTATTTATGGCAAGGGATTTGAGATCGGGAGTCTTCAGGCCGAAAGTCTTTAACACAGGCTTTTAAGGTCAAGGTTTTTAAACCGAGGGTCTTTAAACCGAAGCTTTTGTACCGAGGAGCTTCATGGGCTAAAATCAGTTAAAGGTTCTTAAATCAAGAGTCATTAGGTAAGAGAGTGTTCGGGTCAAGGTTTTATAGGTAAAAGAGCTCCATGTGAAAGATGTTTAGATCGAGTTTGACCATAGCATGGCACAGGTTCTTTAGACCGATGTTATTAAGAATGGCTTAGAGCCAACCAAAGCTCTCAAAATATAGTGTCGCTAGGTCAAAAAGTTAGGCAAAAGTTCTTCATGGTAAAAAAGGATAAATCAAATCTAAGGCCGACCAGCTATGAAGGGTCTTAGATCAAGGTTCTTTAAGCCGATGGATTTTTAGGCCAACAAGTCTGTTGGCCAACAAGTATTTGGGTCGAGTGTTTTTAGACCAAGGATCTTTAGGTCGATGGTCTCTGCCCTTGGGAGCCTCTTAAGATCGTGGATCTTTAGGCTGAGAATCTTTACACCAAAAGTCAGCCATAGGGTCCTGAGCCTAGCGTCATCAGGCCGATGATCTGTAGCTTGACAGTCTTTAGATCAAGGCTTTTGAGGTTGAATGTCTTTAAGTAGAGGATATATAAAAATCAATGAATCTTCAAGTCAAAAAACCTTCAGGGGGCTTTAGCAGAGTTAATCAATGTTAAATCAGTGATAGTACCCCCAAATCTCTACAGATTTCTTGAAAATTGAGATATAAAATGTCGAGACGTAGAATGTGTTAATATATCTTGTTTTAGATCATTTTGGAAACTGAACTTGGCCAAACCCTCTATCCCATGATCGTACTAGTTGAAAACAATTTTCATTACAAGTCATAAACATTGATCTCCATTTTAGTACGCTTTTGGTATGAATCAACTTAGCCCAAAAAGCCTTCCAAATCAATATTTATGATCGACCACTCCTCGATCGCCTTTGGAGGAAAAAGAATCTGCCGATCAAAACCAGTCATCGAGCATGCTACCGCGTTTTTCGCATTTATTGCTATCGTATCAACCTGTTTCCGAACTTTACGTTCACCCTACTCTATACTAACGAGTAATGCTACTAAATCCCCTGAGCCTGAGCCAAGCCTAGTTTCTGCAGCTCTTTCTCTGTTGTTGTTGTTGTTTTTATTTCTACTGCAGCAACTGTCAGTTCGAGGTTGTTATTTTGCATTAATATTAATGGCCTGCCTCTGCCTGCTGGTCCCTGCTGAGGTTATTAAAGCATACTCTTCGTGATCTTCCATCTTCCTTTTGAATAAGTGAAATAACATCATTTCTATTCCTACAGGGGAGGGAGCCGAGCCATTTTTCATATCTGGTTGTCTAATTTAATCATTCAATTAATGTTAAGTTAATTAACGATAATCATACGATTTATTGACACATTTCGTCATAATCCGCACGCATTCCCCGGCCAGAAGACTCGGACAAGGCTTGACGGCTTTATGGCAGTGTTAAGACATGTCATAATTCAGGCCCCGCGTTGGCTTCCGATTGGCCCAGCAAGATAACGAAAGTGAAGCTGCGTTCTGGAGAACGAAATCTGAGAACGGGTTCACTCAGTTTTATGAGTGGGTTGTTGAAATTTTATCTGGATCTTGCCTCTCGGTACATTTGCAGGTGCTGATTTTTATTTGGGGTCTTTGCAGGGCTGGTAGCGAGTCACTTTTTAGTGACTTGGTCACTTTTTTTTGGGTCAGTCACTAAAAAGTCACTTTTTTCATCATTTGGTCACTAAAGTCACTATTTTCCGAAAAATGGTCACTTTTATCACCAAAAGTCACTTTTTTCACCGATAATAAACCAATGAAAAAGTAATTTGAATTGCGCGTGTTAATATTGACGGTAGTAACGGTAAATTACTTGATCAGTCAGTCAGAATTTTTTTTCGCCTCCGGCGGAATTTCGGTATAAATTTACATTTACATTTACATTTATTTTACAACAATCCATCTGACAATTTAGTCTCCATGAAGTACTTAAATCTACATTATTTAACTGCCAAAGATATTGTTATTTAACATAAAATTAACCAGTAGATCAGAGTTCCTTATTCTTAATTTGAATCACCCTTGGCTTGAGACATTTCGATCTACGACATTATTTGACGTTCGTGAATTAACTAACTTTGATTGTAGATTCTAGTTTTTAGTTCAATCAACCTTTTGTGTAGGAACTCAAAACTTGATATACAAAAACCCTATCTCGTCTTTAGTTAGAATGGGTTTTTATTAAGAAGTGTAACTAAGATTGAGATTGAAATGAACCATTTTTTTTATGAAAAAAAAACTTTTATGTCATAACAAATGTTATGATGATATGAAATATTCTTTAAAAAACAATTTCAGACTCAATTTTATTTCGTGTTTTTTGTTCTTCTAAATACTTAAAAAAAGGGTTGTAAAAATTTACACAAGGCCACAAAAATTACTTTTTTTTAGGTGCAATGAATTTAAACGGTAATTTCAACTAATTTGGGTTCCCCGAATCTAAATATGTATGCAATATTTCTATCAGCTTTTGTATTTATTATTAACTAGGAAATTCTTCTTAAGTCTATTTTAAAACGACGTTTGCACATATTGAAAATTAAACAAATTATACACTAAATTAAAAAGTTCACAACACTTTTCAATAGGGTGGTTTTGGCCATAGGCAGTACGGTGGTGAGGAATTGAAAGAAACTGACGTTGTCGAAGTGTTCTCGTTGGTACATAAATGTTAACACGTTGTAGAATGTAAGCACAGTCAATACGGTTGGTCAATGTGTCGAATATAAAACCTTGCTGCAGTTCGACGCGCCGCTTTTCGAGTGAGGTTAGACATATCAGAGCACACCTTTCCTCGTACGGTGGGTTTGTTATTGAAATGAAAATAATTTAAAATCTTTAGAGAAGCTTCTGCACTTTCTTTTTACAAAAACTCAAATCAAAAACATATTATTTAGAAATAAAAGTTTTATATGAATTAATGAGCTTTAAATAGAATCAAGTTTTTTTTTACACTTTCTGCTGTGATGTCAAAAATACTTGTAATGACATTTTTCCATAATCAGTAATCTATCAATTTTACTAGTAATAAACTCTTTATTACCAAAACTAAATGGCCGAATTTGACCAAATTTCTAGTTGAGGACACTATTTACCAAATCAATAATTGAAAAAATAAGCACCGAAATGGTTATGATGAAACATGTTTATTGAAAAAACTCTTCCTGAAATGTTTTTAAAAACTAATCTTTTTTATTTCCATACTGTTTTTTCAATTTTTTAAATAAATCTACCGAATTTTATTGTACAGTTTTTTTTTTTCAATTTTATAATCAACTTGCCGGATTTTTTTTAATCAAACTTTTTAAATTTTTAAGACATATTTTTAACAATTGTTTCCTTGTTTTTAAATTCTAAATTTTCGTGTTCTTCAACCATAAGCCTTTAACTCCAAATTTTAAATAAAAAAAAATAATTTCTACCTTCTGTTTTTTCAGGATCCAATATTTTTATCAAAAGAGACAAAATACTCAGAGCTATTCAAAGCTTAAAAACCTGCGATTGAAACTTTAAAAACTTTTTATTAATATTTTTTATATGAAATCATATTTTTGGATCGATCATGATTTTTAAATCAATCTAAAAAGTTTGAAAAATTGTTCTAAGTAGCAACTTTCAAAATAAATTTTAATACGCAGTGTTAATAACAAAAGTTTTGAACTCATTATTTTTAATTGTTTATCAGTTTTTATCATTCACATAATTACTCATTTTCTAACATTTCTTTGTCAGTGTAGTTGAACATGGAGGATTTTACTTTATTAAAGGTTTTATGTCTGGCTTCTATAACTGGCACTTTTAAAATAATTATAAATATATTCTTCTTTTTATAAAATTAAATTAAAACATCAAACATTGAATAAATTCTGTTCAAAATTCATTTCTTATTCAGTAATCGGTAATTTACATTTTAAATCGTGATTAAATATTTTTTGTTGAAATTTAAAAATTACAGCGGAATTTCTCACTAAACTTCCAGTTAAAAATGAGGAAAAGAATTCCAAATTTAGATGAATAAAAATTAACAATTATTATCATTTTCCTAACATCTATTCATGCTAAGTTTTGTACAAGATTTGACATTTATTTTAGAATTCAGATATTTTTTAATTTTAAATTTGCTAAGAAATTCTTTTGAAACTAATTTATTTCAAAAAACTTTCTAGACTTATCGAAAATTTGAAACATTCATTGTAATATGTTTCCAAAATTTTGTTTATCAGTCATTTTTTTAGTTTTTGTGTTGAACATGAGTGACAAATGGTGTAAGAAAACCCTTTCCTTTTCAATTGTTTATTTTTGGTATTGTTATTAATTTTATCTAAATTTGAATTTTGAAAACCCCCCAGGAAGGGTCCATCGCACGGGCCTGACTGGTCACATTTTTTGTACTCCAAAGTTATTTTTTCGTTCTACATAGTCACTATTTGGTCACTTTTTTCGGTCCTCAAAGTCACTATTTGGTCACTTTTTTTCAAATATTGGTCACTAAAGTCCCTACTATTTCATTGTCAAACCGCTACCAGCCCTGTCTTTGACCTTTGTTTTGAATAATGTCCGTATGCTGATGTTTTTTAAAGCCAAAATTAAAAAAAAAATTTTTTTGAAATTTTGTCTTTTTTTTAAGACTTCGGATGTTTAAAAAAACAAAAAAAAACTTCTTGAACACCCGTGCCTCACAATTAAGAAAAGATAACTAAACTACCACCTGGGTAAGCGCCTCGAGAACCCAACATCGATTGCAACACCAAGCAACTGATTGATGGATTGATCGTTCACATTTGCCCGTTCTGGCAGTGGCAATAGCAGCAACAACCCTGCCGGCATTCGGCAACAACAACGTGTAACGAGGTTCGTGCATCGAGCACAAGGCTCTGATCTAGTTTTGGCTTTGTTGCCGCTCAGAACAGTAAAAACGAAACGGGGGGAAATATTGGCAAGTTTTCCAAGTTCCAGGCGTTTAGCCGTTCTTAACCAGCTGATCGATTGACTGATTGACTTACTGATTGAATTGGCCAGGTGCCAGTAGGCAAGCGATTGTGTAGGTTTGGTAACGATTTAGGAAGTTTTTACCAGAGTGATAGGACTGACTATTGCTACCGAAAGACGACAGTCTTCAAGACAACGTCGAGACAATTTAGGCAAAGATCCTTTGACCCGAATCTTCAGGTCTTGGTCTTCAGGCCAAGAGTTTTTAAGGTCTCTAAACCAAGGGTCTTTAGGTTGACGGACTTTAGGACAAAAATCCTCAGGAAGAGGGCTTTAAGATCCAGGATATTTATGTCGAAACACGTCAGGTCGGAAAGTCTTTAGATAGCGGTTCTAAATGCAAAGAATTTAGGCTAAGGGTTTTTTTTAGCCGAAAGTCTTGAGTCAGATTTTTTTTTCTGCCGAGGGTCTTCAGGGCAAGAATCTTAAAACTCGAAAGAGTTTTTGTCAAGAATCTCTTAGTCTAGTATATTTAGGCACAGCATTTTTTGATTGGGGGTTTTAAATCGACGATTCGACCTTGAAGCCTAGAAGGCCTGAAGGCCTTGAGGCCTGAAGGCCGAAGACCTTCAGGACAAGAAACTTCAGGCCGGGGAACTTCAAGCAAAGATTCTTTAGACTACGAGTCTACAAGTCTAGAGTCTTTAGGCCGTTCGTCAAGGCTTTTTAGGCCGATGCTCTGAAGTATGGAAAGTATTAGGCATTGTTTGAGGGTTTAAAGGTCAAGAGTCTTTAGATAAAGGAATTTGAAAGGAATAAAAGATATTTAGATCAATGGATCGTTTAAGGAGTATGAAGGGAATTTAAGATAATTTTGACGGATCCTTATACTGGTCGAGGGCTATTAGGTCCAAGGTCCTTGGCTCGAGAGTCTTCGAGTCAAACGTCCTCTAGGCCGAAGATTTCTAAGTTGAGAGTCTTTAGATCAAGTTTCTTAAGGCCGAGAAAATTTAGGCAGATTTTTTTTCTGCCGAGAATCTCCAGGGCAAGGACCTTAAAGTCTAGAGAGTTTTGATCAACAATCTCTTAGCCAAGTATATTTAGACAAAGCATTTTTATATTGAGGATCTTTAAATCGATGATCTTCAGGCCAAAGATTTTTAAGGCTGAGGACCTTCAGGCCGAAGACCTTCAGGACAAGGAATTTCAAGCCGAGGACCTTCAGGCAAAGGTTCTTTAGACTACGAGTCTGCAGGTCTAGAGTCTTCCCCAGCAAACATTTTTGTAGGTATATTTCTCAACAGATTTGTTATACGTTTCATATACATTATAGAATGGTCGTATGAAACACGAAAAAACAGCATTTACCTACCAAAGTGGAGGCAATATACATACATATTTTCAACTTCTGGCCAAAGCGATAACAGTATACGATTTGGACGATATTCGATATCATATGCATACATATTCAAACAATGCAAGAGAGCACACGGGAGAAAAAAAGGAACGAAATCTTCTTCACAATCTGCAAACATGGCGGACTTTTTATCATATCCGATTTAAAGCATTTAATCCGACTTCGAGTAACGATTTTTACGACCTTCTACTTGCGTTAGTTAGAATTACGATTTGCAGTAACGTTTTAATGACTTGAGTTATCATTTCTAATGCGATTTTATGTTTTCTGGGTCAGGCCGTTTGTCAAGGATCTTTAGGCCGATGCTCTGAAGCATGAAAAATATTAGGCATAGGTTGAGGGTTTAAAGGTCAAAAGTCTTCAGATAAATTAGTTTGAGAGGAATAAAAGATATTTGGATTTGGTCGAGGGTTATTAGGCACAAGGTCCTTGGTGCGAGAATCTTCGAGTCAAATGTCCTCTAGGCCGAAGGTTTGGTTTCTAGGTCGAGGTTCTTTAGATCCAGGTTCTTAAGGCCAAGAGAATTAAGGGTAAGGTTTTTTTTGGGCCGAGAGTCTTTAGGTAGATTTTTTTTTCTACTGAAGGTTTTCAGGGCAAGGACCCTTAAGTCAAGAGAGTTTTGGTCAATAATCTCTTAGCCATGTATATTAAGATAAAGCATTTTTAGATTGAGGGTCTTTAAATCGATGATTTTCAGGCCAAAGATTTTTAAGGCCGAGAACCTTCAGGCCGAAGACCTTCAGGCCAAAGACCTTCAGGCCAAGGAACATCAGGCCGAGGACCTTCAGGTAAAGGTTCTGTGGACTACGAGTCTGCAGATCTTGAGTCTTTAAGCCGTTTTGTCAGAGTCTCTAGGGCGATGCTCTTAAGCACGAAAATATCAGGCCAACGAACACGTTCGCACTGCTAGTTTTGCGAACCACGCTAGACCAACTATTGTGTTGTGTTAGACTCAACCCTGCCCGATTCTAACATTTCAAAATGTTGATCCGTACTTGAACAAAAGTTAAGTATGTAGTGAAAATGCTTCTTAAAAATTTCTACCCGCTCATTTTCAAGACCTGTAATTTTCATCTAATCTTCTTCTATCCATCTATAATTTTCAACTATTGAAATGTTCTCACTATGAGAACATAACATTCACCGATAAAGCCGTAAAAATTAATTTCAAAACAAAATTCACATTGATTAATCTTTAATACTGGATCCTTAAAGTGATCGAGGATCTTCAGGTCCAAGGTTCTTGATTCGAGAGTCTTCTACTCAAACGTCCTTAGATTGAGGGTCTTTTAGATCAAATGTCTCTAGGCCGAAAGTTTTCAGGTTGAAGGTCTTTCGATCCTTGGGTCGATGATTTTAGGCCGAGGGTTATAGGACGAAGGTCTTGTTGGTGTCTTCAGGACAAGTGTCTTTAAACTTTCAAGTCTTTAGGCCGAGGACTTTCAGGCCAAGATTCTTTAAGCTAAGAGTCTGCAGGTATAGAGTCTTTAGTTCAAGGGTCTTTAGCCTGATGCTCTTAAGCACACAAATATAAGGCAACGCGAACGGTTGAAGGTTCATAAACCAAGGATCTTCAGATGAAGGAGTATGAAAGATGTAAAAGATATTTAGATTTATGGATCCCTAAAGTGGTCGAGAATCTGCAGGCCCAAGATTCTTGATTCGAAACGTCCTCAAACGTCTTTAGATTGAGTTTTTTTTTATCAAGTGTCTCTAGGCCGATGATTTTTAGGTTGAGAGTCTTTCGATTGAGGATCTTTGAGTCGATGAGTTTAGGCCGAGGGTTTTAGGACGAGGGTTATTCGTGAGTCTTCAGGACAAGTGTCTTAAGACTTAGAACCACAAGTCTTCAAGTGGATAGGTCAAGGGTCTTTATGCCGAGGACCTTCAATCCAAGGTTCTGTAGGCTTAGAGTCTGTAGGTATTTAGTGATTAAGTCAAGGGTATTTAGGCTGATGCTCTTAAGCATAAAAATATAGGGCAACGGCTGAAAGTTCTTAGACCATGGGTCTGCAGACAACGGAGTGTGAAATATATAACAGATATTCAAATCAATGGATCCCTAAAATGATCGAGCATCTTCAGGCTCAAGGTTCTTGATTCGAGAGTCTTCAACTCAAACGCCCTAAGATTGAGGGTTTTTTTTTAGATTAAGTGTCTCCAGGCCGATGTCTTTTATGTTGAGGGTCTTTCGATCGAGGATCTTTGGGTCGACCACTCAAGGCCGAGGTTATAGGGCGAGGCTCTTTTGAGTGTCTTCTGGACAAGAATCTAGGCCGAGTCTTTCGACCGATGGAAGGTCCTTCAGCCGAGAGTTCAGCGGTCTTTCTGCCGAAAACCTTCAGGTCAAGGTTCTTCAGGATGAAATTCTGCTGGTATAGAGTCTTTAAATCGAGGGTTACGTGGCCGAATTTCTTCAGGTCGATGGCCTTAACCATGAAAAATATTAGGCAAAGGTTAGGTGTTTGGAGGTCCAAGGGCTCAAGGTAAAGAAACGTGAAAGGAATAAAAGATAGATCAATGAATTCTTTAACCTACAAAGTCGACACATATACCTCCAATAAGCTCTTTGTGCAAGGCTAAGCGTTTTAAGATGGATGGTCGAGAGTTAGCGACGAGGATCATTCAATGATCCTTAGGTCAAATTTTAAGGCCAAGGTTATCTTTTTCCCAGTCTTCAAAGTCCCAGGCAATAAGTCCTAAGGCCGATGGTTCTCCAGGTTGACTTCAACTTCTTCTGATCACCATCAACGTTCAAGACCACAAAGGCTAAACGAAAATAAAAGTCCTGGTCGCTAATGAAACAATAAAAGTGAAAATTATTTAGATGATAGACGAGCAAATCAACCTAGTTGATCGAAAGTTTGGCCGTTTCGAAATCGAAAAGGAGCAAAACAAACACGCAATTCTGCACTTTTCAATCGGTGAGATTCCATAAAACACGAAACAATTTCGTACCAACGAAAAGATTCGAAGAAATCTTAATCGATTCGATCCACTATTCACCAAACCACCAAAGTTTGCCGCAGCCACAAAGTGGCCGATCAGATGATGATTGCCTACTATACACAAATCGGATCCCAACTGTTTGCATTTCCACAAACAAATCTAAACGACGACGGGCCGCTGCCTGCCTGCCACCGATTTGTAGGTCTTGAAACACTATAAATTTTTATAGATCGGGCCCCGCCCTGGACCGAAAAGTCGCTGGAAACGAATAATAAAAACGAGAAGCTAATCGTTACCGTTTTTTATTCGAAAAGAAAAGCAAGTAAAAGTTGATTATTTGTGGTTAATGCCCAGTTGGATTGGTAAAAAAAGAACCTCCGGAGAAAAATCAACAGAAATAAAACTGCTTTTTCGAGGGCTCGGCAGCAATGGGGTTAAAGATTTAAACTTTCAATTTCCTAAATAATGATCTTAAATCTCGTTGCGCGCACACGCAATGAATGCAACAAGCCATAGTACAGAGTGGTATAACTAATTGGCTTCGATGCTGGTGGCGAAAGTCGGCAAATTCGGCAAAGTGATTTAAACTGGAGCTAGAGAGTTCGGCTAAAGTCTACCAGCGAACGGTTTATGCATCGATAAAATCGAAACTGTTGGCCCCGGAGGCTATTCATGAACGTTAAGTGATTGAAAGATTTAACCCTGTTACTCAGAAACCGAACACAATTATGATTTTTCAAAACCATTCCTTCGATTGACGGTTACGAAATGCATTCGTATTAAAGTACAACCTTTGTGGTTCAATTTCGATTACAATGTGCTAAATGAAGGCTCGAAAAATGCGGACGGTTGATCGCACAGAGGGCATAATTAGTTGCGTGTTCAATACCTTCATTAAAAGTTGAAAAGCGCAAAAGCGTCTCCGCTAAAAGCAGCATACATCGATCACTACCCGATGATCATACCTCTCATTAGGGTTCAGCTACTCGTCAATTAACTTGGCCAAAAAGAGCCCACAGCCACAGCTCAGAATTCTGGGAGGTCACGACGAAGCCTCTCACCGAACCTGACAGACAATCACTTTTCACATACACCTCCGGTTGCTGTTACTCGAGAAAGAAACAAGAAGTCGTAAAAACTCTACATCACATCCCACACTGGCATCACCGAAAAGATGTTGAAAGAAAAATCTCAAGTGAGGATGTTACATAACCTCGTTCTTCGGAGCTTCTTTTCGTGATCGTTTTCTTCCACCGTGCACGAAAGACACGATTCGACACGATATTCAATCGAACGTAACTCATGGCGAATCAAAGAAAAAATATGAGAAGCAGTCGCGATTTTCGCGAAAAAAAACTCAGAGTGAGAGACTCCCGATAATTGCGTTCGCCATCGATCGCGATTTCCTCCAACCGAGGGGATGCTGGACGCGATCTTCACTTCATCATCATAATATTTCTCAACTCGGTAGTTGGCACGTAATGCTGGAGACATCATCCCGCAGTCTAGGAGCGACGCAACATTGTAAGCCGATCATTAACTCACCTTTCTCTCTATTGATCGATACGAACCGGACCATCGAACGAATCATTGATCAATCGATCGATTGATCGTGTCCGATTGATGATCGGTCGTTGTAATTATTGTTGTACGACTGTCTGTCCGTTGCTATAATTTGAGGCGAAATCGATTCGATTGTTGAGAAATTTAACAAAATACGTCTGTCTTTTTTTCGGGGGGACTGCTATTTGAATCTAAACTATTACGCACTTGTTTACGCAACAAATGACTTGCTTTGGACGGCTTCGAACTCTGTTACACAATCCGTACAGTAATTTTGTGGACGTCATAAAAAATAAAATAAATTGTGTAACCCCATCAACTTCGACCGCTACCATAGCTCAATCTGCTACTTTTTTCAGTAATTCTTTTAGACAGGCTGTCGGTTAGTCTGTCAATCAGTCTATCTGCAAGGCTGTCAGTCAGTCTTTCACTCCATCTGTCAGTCAGTCATTTAGACTGTCACTCATTCTATTAGTCAATGTGTCAGTTAGTTTGCAAAACTGTCTGTCTATGATTCTGTCAAGTTTCAGTGCAACTGAGTCCGTTAGTCAGTCCGTCTGTCTGTCAGTCAGTCAGTCAGTCAGTCAATTTGTCAGTCAGTCTGCCTGTAAAACAGTCTGTCAGTTAGTTTGTTAATAAGTCTGTCTGTCATTTGTTAGTCAATCAGTCTGTCAGTAAGACAAACTGACAGACAGACTGCCTGACTGAATGACAGACTGTCTGACTGACTGACTTATTGACAGACTGACTGACTGAAAAATGGCTGACAGACAGATTGACAAACTAACTGACAGGCAGATCGACAAACTCACTGACAGACAGACAGACAGTCAGACAGTCAACCAGTCAGTCAATCAGTCAGTCAGTCTATCAGTCAGTCAGTCTATCAGTCAGTCAGTTTGTCAGCCAGCCTGTCAGTCAGTCTGTCAGTCAGCAGTCTGTCAGTCAGTCTGTCAGTCAGTCAGTCTGCCAGTCAGTCAGTTTGTCAGCCAGCCTGTCAGTCAGTCTGTCAGTCAGCAGTCTGTCAGTCAGTCTGTCAGTCAGTCAGTCTGTCAGTCAGTCTGTCAGTCAGTCTGTCAGTCAGTCTGTCAGTCAGTCTGTCAGTCAGTTTGTCAGTCAGTCTGTCAACCAGTCTCTCAGTCAGGTTGTTAGTCAGTCAGTCTGTCAGTCAGTCTGTCAGTCAGTCTGTCAGTCAGTCTGTCAGTCAGTTTGTCAGTCAGTCTGTCAGTCAGTCTGTCAGTTAGTCTGTCAGTCAGTCTGTCAGTCAGTCTGTTAGTCAGTCTGTCAGTCAGTCTGTCAGTCAGTCTGCCAGTCAGTCTGTCAGTCAGTCAGTCAGTCAGTCAGTCAGTCAGTCTGTCAGTCTGTCAGTCAGTCTGTCAGTCAGTCTGTCAGCGAGTCTGTCAGTCACTTAGTTTGTCAATCAGTCTGTCAGTCAGTTAGTCAGTCAGTTCTGTTGTCAGTCAATCTGTCAGTCAGACTTTGAGACAGTTTGTCAATATGTCTGTTAGTCAGTCAGACAAACAGACTGTGAGACAGTCCGTTTGTCAATTTGTGAGTCTATCAGTCAGTCACATTGTCAGTCAGTCAGTCTGTCAGTCAATCAGACTGTCAGCCAGTTAGTTAGACTGTCAGTCAGTCTGTTTATCAATTTGACAGCTAGTTTCTCAGCAAGTTTGTCAAACAGTCTGTTAATCAATCTGTCAATCAGTTTGGCTGTCAGTTTTTCAGTTAGACTGTCAGTCAGTTGTCATTAATAAAGAAATATCACGAGGCAATCTTTAAAAAAAGTTCATAAATTGGTAAACATTTATTCGCAACATTTTTTTGCAACCAACAGTGTACCTCCTTTAACGAGTGATCTACTATGATCCTCTTTAAGCTCATCATTGGCTCAATTTATAGTAGGAAAGCATGAAGAAACTAAAGGGGAAAAAATCAAAAACAGAAACATTGTTTACCATTTCTAAGGTGTTGATGCTCATCAGAGCACGAAAAAGAGTCGAGAGCTGGGGCTGCTACTGCTGATGATACGGTTTCCATTTCGCGCTGCTTCGATCGCCTAAGCAGGGAAAACAACAGAAAAAAAAAAACTATACATTTTAAGAAAAATTCCATTGCTTTCCCTGGGCGGCGGTTCCTGATCGTTGTTATCTACGGGACCATAACTAATATTTTTTAGGCTGCTTCAGTTCGTGATTTTGCTTTCCTTGCCATACTTCTTCTGGGCATGTGTGATGCCGTGCGGCAGTAAATTAAGCGATTGCTGCTCTTAATTGCCGCACCAGCTTGGGAGACGTTCGAAGGCTTCCGTATTAAAGCTAGAGGTGAATTATGACGTTCCTCCACGGATGACGAAATAATAATTGTTTGAGTGAATTTTAATGCTGTGCCCAAACTTGAATTTTAAAATACCTCAAAAAAAAAAATGAATAAAAGTTTACAGCGGGGACAACCGTGGTTCGTCCCTTCTTCATGCCAAAAAAATAGCCAAAAATATCGATTTCAAATCCTAAATTGGAATGTCCCACTTTCCAGCCGAGCGCTGTCAAAATTTACTCATCAATCCGCAGAAGCCCCACTTGCTGGCTGACATGTGAGAAATATCTTCGGCAAAAATAAAATAAAAAACTACAAGAAATCGATGACTTAGCGCAAACATTAACGAACAAACTCATTGAAGCGGCAAAAAAAAACGTTTCGCCTCCAACGAACTTCGCTTCCTCGGAGAAGCAGTTGAGGGCAGCAAAAACTAATAATCAAGCCAAAACAACCAAACAGTGCCAAATCTTGTGACACAGATCTGTTCGGCGCCTCCTCCAGTTTCTTCCTTAGTATTTGCTGATGATGAAGATTTGTTGTTTGGGTTGGAAACGTTGTAAAAAGATAGAAAAATATCAGACCCATCCTCGATGTTATTATGATGATGATGATCATGGTTGAGGTAACTCCGGACTCACCTGCTAGCTTCAGCAGGTTAACTTTTGAGGATCAAGAAACGTGCTCGTGAAACTTCTAGGCAATTCAGAAGCCAGATTACATCTTCGTGCGATTCACGTGGTTTACGAGATCGATGTGGGTGGTCAAAGGCAATTGAAGAAATCATCTTATGGTTCAATCCATTTTTTTTTCTAGAAAAGAGTTCATTATTAGATGCTTGATTGATTTGAAAAAAAAAATCCAAAGCGTGTATCTATCACGACTTTCAGTAATTCTGAAAATAAGATTTACAGTTATTTTTTCTTCCATTTCACAATATCAGTCAATTAGTCACACTGTCAGTCAGTTTGTCGTTCAATATTTCAGCCAGTTTGTCTGCCGATCTGTCAATCAGTCTGTCAGTCATTCAGTCTATCAGTCATTCAGCAAATCTGTCAGACAGTTTGTCAGTCAGCCTGTCCGTCAGTCTGTCAGTCATTTTGTCAGTCAGTCTGTCAGTCAGTCTGTCAGTTAGTCTGTCAGTCAGTCTGTCAGTCAGTCAGTCAGTCAATCTGTCTGTCAGTCTGTCAGTCAGTCTGTCAGACAGTTTTTCAGTCAATCTGTAAGTCAGTTTTTCAGTCACTCTGTCAGTCAGTCTGGCAGTCTGTCAGCCAGTCTGTTAATCTGACTGGCTGATTAACAGTCAGTCTTCGTCGTAGTCTGTCAGTCTTCGTCGTAGTCTGTCTATCAGTCAGTCTGTCAGTCAGTCTTTCAGTTAGTCTGTCAGTCATTTAGTCTGTCAGTCAGTCTGTCAGTCAGTCTGTCAGGCAATCTGTCAGTCAGTCTGTCAGTCAGTTTTTCAGTCAATCTGTAAGTCAGTTTTTCAGTCACTCTGTCAGTCAGTCTAGCAGTCTGTCAGCCAGTCTGTTAATCAGACTGGCTCATTAACAGTCAGTCTTCGTCGTAGTCTGTCGGTCTGTCTATCAGTCTTTCAGTCAGTCTGTCAGTCAGTCAGTCTGTCAGTCAGTCAGTCTGTCAGTCAGTCAGTCTGTCAGTCAGTCAGTCAGTCTGTCAGTCAGTCTGTCAGTCAGTCTGTCAGTCAGTCTGTCAGTCAGTCTGTCAGTCAGTCTGTCAGTCAGTCTGTCAGTCAGTCTGTCAGTCAGTCTGTCAGTCAGTCTGTCAGTCAGTCTGTCAGTCAGTCTGTCAGTCAGTCTGTCAGTCAGTCTGTCAGTCAGTCTGTCAGTCAGTCTGTCAGTCAGTCTGTCAGTCAGTCTGTCAGTCAGTCTGTCAGTCAGTCTGTCAGTCAGTCTGTCAGTCAGTCTGTCAGTCAGTCTGTCAGTCAGTCTGTCAGTCAGTCTGTCAGTCAGTCTGTCAGTCAGTCTGTCAGTCAGTCTGTCAGTCAGTCTGTCAGTCAGTCTGTCAGTCAGTCTGTCAGTCAGTCTGTCAGTCAGTCTGTCAGTCAGTCTGTCAGTCAGTCTGTCAGTCAGTCTGTCAGTCAGTCTGTCAGTCAGTCTGTCAGTCAGTCTGTCAGTCAGTCTGTCAGTCAGTCTGTCAGTCAGTCTGTCAGTCAGTCTGTCAGTCAGTCTGTCAGTCAGTCTGTCAGTCAGTCTGTCAGTCAGTCTGTCAGTCAGTCTGTCAGTCAGTCTGTCAGTCAGTCTGTCAGTCAGTCTGTCAGTCAGTCTGTCAGTCAGTCTGTCAGTCAGTCTGTCAGTCAGTCTGTCAGTCAGTCTGTCAGTCAGTCTGTCAGTCAGTCTGTCAGTCAGTCTGTCAGTCAGTCTGTCAGTCAGTCTGTCAGTCAGTCTGTCAGTCAGTCTGTCAGTCAGTCTGTCAGTCAGTCTGTCAGTCAGTCTGTCAGTCAGTCTGTCAGTCAGTCTGTCAGTCAGTCTGTCAGTCAGTCTGTCAGTCAGTCTGTCAGTCAGTCTGTCAGTCAGTCTGTCAGTCAGTCTGTCAGTCAGTCTGTCAGTCAGTCTGTCAGTCAGTCTGTCAGTCAGTCTGTCAGTCAGTCTGTCAGTCAGTCTGTCAGTCAGTCTGTCAGTCAGTCTGTCAGTCAGTCTGTCAGTCAGTCTGTCAGTCAGTCTGTCAGTCAGTCTGTCAGTCAGTCTGTCTGTCAGTCTGTCAGTCAGTCTGTCAGTCAGTCTGTCAGTCAGTCTGTCAGTCTGTTTGTCAATCTGTCAGTTTGTCAGTTTGTCAGTCAGTCAGTCTGTCAGTCAGTCCGTCAGTCTGTCTGTCTGTCAGTCTGTCAGTCTGTCAGTCAGTTTATCAGTTAGTCTGTCAGTTAATCAGCCAGTCTGTAAAATTTTTAGTCTGTCTGTTGGTGATTGTGTCATTTTGGCAGTCTTCTAGTCAGTCTGACAGCTATTCTGGCTGACAGGTTGTTATTTTAACAGTCACATACTTATGTAACCCATTCGATTATCTCTGAACAACTCTACGTTAAAAAAAATTGTTACGAAAACAAAAATATGTTTTAAATTTCTACACACACAACTACCTATCGTTATCTGCTGGTAAGCCGCTGTCAAAATACCTTAAAAGTGTCACCCGCGGTTTTCGTGTTATCGAGCGGAGGGGAAACAAACCCCTCAGGGCGGCGTTCGTTGTCTTACATTGCCCTTTCTCCTCATTCTTTTCCTCAACCAGGATCGAAGAAAAAATCAGCCGAATCAGTTGAGAGGAAAACAACAACGCTGCGATTCCGTTTGAAGTTCATCTCCGATCCTGCCCGGCGCCAAAATCGAGGAATCGTCTTCGTCGTAGTCGTCAACGAAATTCGAACATCATCACCGGCACCATCAACAGCAGGATGATGCGTGCGTGTGTTGTTGTTACTTGATTTTTCATTTTGTTCATTAATTTTGTATGATAAAATGTCCGGTTAGCTTCCGTCTCGGGGCAGCCTGGGAATTGTAATTATAAATGAAGAATGATGAAAAACGTTGTATAGAATGAGCAGAAAAAAGAAGCAAAAGTAATAAACGCAGGCGCTCGATCTTTTCTAGCTTTAGTTGTAATGTTTTTTTTTTAATAATTATTAACGACGGACCGGCTAGTTTTATACACACGATAGCACAGAACCGTTCTATAAAGGGACCAACAACGAGATAGGGAAACGCCTCGTACATTTCGGAGGGAAGAATCCGGCACTGCGTGATGAAATCGCGTCTTATCAGGTTCCTGCTAAATGTGGTTTTAATGTTCTGCCCATCTCATCTATCCTGCCATATAAGAGATAATCTGTTTCTGTGATTTTTTTTTAAATTAATTTAAATTAATAGTTGTTCCCTTCCATACCCTCAGACAAAATGGAACCGTTAGGATGCCAACAGAAGCCAGTTCTGGTCGCGATTCTTTCCTCCGAACACCTGCCGTCAAATCAGAGCCCTTCAGTAGTTTAGGCTTTAGATATTGGAAACGAAGATACAAGTATTGTTTTAAATACCGAAAATGGTTTAAGGACGGTCGTCAAGATCTGTAGCGTTTTCCGTAGAGATAAACAAACAAACCGACTAGTGAGAAACAAGCTATCCCATTTCTTTTTTTTTTCCTTCTCTCATTCAATTATATTTATCAATGACACTACAAACTATTAAGCTAGGGTATCATCATTGTTTTAATCATGCGTCGTTCATTTTTCTCAATATTTTTGCCTTGTTGTATGTAATGTTCAATCTTATGTTTCCAAGTTTTTTTTCTTTCTATATATACGAGCATATATGTCTTTTTATATTCTTCACTTATAGCTACTACACGAACTGTTCCGATTACGTTATCAAAACAAACGAAACCGTTTGTTCTAGAATAAGATCCGATTAGAAAAAAAAAACACTTACCGTAAACAAAATACGCGCAAAACACTACCAAGAAGCAAACCGTACACCTGTCATAAATAATCATATATAGTTTATATATAGACGTTTAGTTTTTGTTTTTTCCCTCTGTTTCTTGTATCGTATTTTGTATGAATTATGCCTTAATCGGGGTCGATTCCCTGTTTTAAAAGGCCAACAGAGATATTTTATTCAACAAATCCCCGGCACCTATTTAAGCACCAACACTACCACCAATATTGTTACGCCCCTCCTGCTACCGATTTTTTTTTAACTACTTACTCCCTTTTAAGTGGCATTTGCAAAGCAGAGCAGGGGTGGGTGGGGTGCACCTTTGAAATATTACCTACCCATGTATCGAACAAACGAAGTTGTAAACTTGTTGCAAAAAGAAATACACACGGAAAATCTGATGGAGAGATGTTAATAAAAAATCTTGTTTCCATTTTTTTTCTAAATTAGGAATTTGAAAGAATGCCGTTCGGTTCTAGAAAGAGTCCGGAAGATTTCCAGCGAGTGTTTTTTTTCTCTCCGTTTGTAATTGTATTTCATACCTACTTCTCTAAATTAGATACAGGAGATGAGAGATGAGAGATGAATAAAGTGGGACAAGAGGAAAGAGAGAAGAGAGAAAGAAGAAAAGAGAGGACAAGAGAGGAGATGAGAGAGAAGAGAGAGGAGAGAAGAAAGAAGAGAGAAGATAAAAGTGCGAAAAGAGAAGAGAAAAGAAAGATTAGACATTATTAGAGAGAAGAGAGAAGAGAGAAAAAGAAGGAAGGATAAACATAGGAGGTAGAAATGAAAATTGAGAGAAGAGGGATGGAAAACGAAAGATGAGAGATGCAATTTAAAAAGGAAATGACAAAATTGATTTTAGAGAAAAGAGATAAGTCATGAGAGATAAGAAAAGAAATGAGAGATGAGTTGTATTGGTTGTTAGTTTTTAAAATTATGATCAAAAAGTTAATGAAATCAAGTTTCAAATCAGGTAAATCGGGCCGGCCAACCACAATTTTTTTTTTGGGCTTGAAGCCACATTTATTCGATCAGTTTTCGGTGGCCCCCCGAAAATGTATGCAAACGACCAAGTTGGCAATGAAATTCGCACTCAGTTGTCGCCGTCGTCGTCGCTCAACCGGTTTATCAAGTTCAGCTGTTTTCGGTTTTGCGTTTTTTTTGTCGTCTTCAGTAGGTAATCCATTTAAAATTGGTGACCGCATTCACCCACATATGAGAGCTCGGGGGAAGTAAAATGGGCTTTTGATGCTTCCGAACAAAAAAAAAAAACCCTCACAATTTTTAACAGAAAAAAAAAACACCTAAAAGCTCCATAATCGAATGTGTGAGGCAATCCGGTCTTCCGAAGTCTTCCGAATTTGCATACATTCGGAAGAAGATTAAGTGAGTGTGGGGTATTGGGACAGTCCAAAAACGTCTTCAGTGTGAGATGCGGCGCGTCTCACTCTGTTTATGGACATTGTTTTGTTTGTAGTTTTACTATGAGTCAGACGTTTGACATTAATAAATTTCCTTTTAGGAAGGAACTAATTTTTAACATACGTATGGTTCCCCGGATAGATTGTTTGCGACAAAGTAGCGAGAATAGAATGTACGATTGTGTCTGAAATTATTTATGGCGATCTTCAAAGGTGCTTCGTCATAGGTTTGTAAGCCACGAAACGTTTCATTATTCTATCGTATGAGTAACAGTGCAAACAACTTGCAGGGTTTATGGTCAAGTAGAAGTTTATCCTAAAGAAGAAGATTCCAAACAGTAAGAAAGTCAGGGATGCAAAAAAAAAACAAGTACGCAAGAGAGTAAGAGAGTAAAAAGTGTGAGAGGTAAACGTACAGTTTGGGAGTAAAAAGGATTCTTAGCAACAAGAAAGATTATGTTTAATTCTCTTTTCATATTTAACACTTTTTTCTGTAACCCTGCTTTCTCTAGCTCTTCTAACAGATTGCGACAAAAAATTTTTTGGAAATTCAAAAAAAAGAGGGTAAAAATTTAAAAGAGCAATAAACAGAATGCGTTAGTAAGAGATTTGATGTGTGAGAGAGTAAAGAATCAAAAGAGTAAGATATTCGAAATATGTGCAATTGGAAAAGTAAGAAATTGAGAAGGCAAGAGATTAATAAAGTAAGAAATTGAGCGAGTAGAATGTTGTGAGATCAGGAGATTGAGTGACTAAGAAATTGACAGCGTTAGATTGTCAGGATTGACACTTTCATCGCCATGGGACCCATATTCGGGCGACGGGTGTACTCAAGTTAGCTGCTCAGTTTAATCACACGTTGCAAATCTTGGAGTTCTCCCCTTTTATTTTTTCGCTCAGAGAGTTTCTTTGGGCCCGGCTAGTAGAACTTCCAAAATGAGCGTGTTAAGAGCAGGGTTGCCAACTGTTTTTCAGAAAAGTCTGGAAGATTTTGAAAAAATGTCTGGAATTGTCCGGAAATGTCTGGACACCAAAGTTTTGAAGGTGGCTCCCTTTTTTTGGTCCCCATAAGATCAATGGTGCAATTTGCAATACACGCAGCTGAAAGATTTTTGATTTCAAAGAAAAGTGCCGCAAAAACAAAGGATTTTTTTCCTTTGATTTAGGTATAAACAGATATTGCTTTGGTTAAATGGCATTTTCCTTTGTTTTAAACAATTTTCCTTTTCAATAAAAATCTTAATGCTTTGAAACAAAAAACAGCAAAAGAGCAAAGTTGTTTTCATTTGCTACAATGTTATTTAGATTTAGATTTAAAAGGATTGATTCATTCTTCTTGGGTCGCTCAATAGACTTCCGGAAGCAACTCCGGTTGTAGCTGGAGTGGTCATGCAAGATTTTATATATATATATATATATATATATATATATATATATATATATATATATATATATATATATATATATATATATATATATATATATATATATATATATATATATATATATATATATATATATATATATATATATATATATATATATATATATATATATATATATATATATATATATATATATATATATATATATATATATATATATATATATATATATATATATATATATATATATATATATATATATATATATATATATATATATATATATATATATATATATATATATATATATATATATATATATATATATATATATATATATATATATTTTTTTTTTTTTTTTGTTTCGATTATAGTCGTTTTACCATCTTTATGGCATTCGCGACTTTATCAACGTTGCAGTTGGCGGATCGTTATTGAAAAACTATCCGGTACGCGGACATCGGCTCAGGAGACAACAGTCTTGCCAACTGAGCTATATCACAAGCCACTAGAAGATTTTATATGAAATCTTAAATATTCACTTTTTGATTAACGGATTAACACACACATACCATTCTTCATCAGGAATCCTCCAAAATAGTCTCTGATTCGAATTATTCGAATTCCGGTTCTTCCTCAATACAAAATATCTTCTAAGTTTGAAGTTTCAATTTAAAGAAATTATTCCTTTCTGTTGAAAACATTTTTTTTTAGTTGAAAGAAAACTTACTTTGTTTCGATAGAAAAGTGCAATTGGACAAATATCTTTTGAATCAAAGAATTTGTTTAAAATCAAAGTCCAAAATTATTCAGTTCAAAAAATTATTTTTTTTCTTTCCAAAATTATTCTTTCGAATCATAACGATAATTCATTGATTCAAAGAAAACAGGAATTTGATTCAAAATACTGAATATTTTGAATCAAAGTCAGTTTTGATTTGTCTCAAAATCCAAGTTTTTTCTGCGTTTCGTATTTTTCTGTCACTATACCTATCACGTGCTCTGCCTGACTCTCGATTTAACATTCATCTTCAAAGCATTCGTCATTATTAATAAGTTTCGAACACTTTTGAATTCATATAATTTATCATTTCCTGCCATATTACACCATGACCAATTTGAATTTTCATAGTTTCTTATAATAATTTATGCCAAACCCAAAAGTCTGGAATTGTCTGGAAGAAATGTCAAAAGTCTGGAAGTCTGGAAACCTAAAAAAATATCTGACAAAAGTCCAAAAAGTCTGGAAGATCCAGACAAAATCTGGAAGGTTGACATCCCTGGTTAAGAGTGTGAAAAAGTTAGATGCTAAGAGAGCAAGGAGTTAAGGCAGTGAGAGATGAAGAAATTGATATGAGATTGCGACAGTAAAATATTGAGAGATCAAGAAATTTGTGGATTTAAAAATTGAGTCAATGAGTAAGGGATTGAGAGAGTCAAAGATTAAGAGTATATAACCACTCAGGGATAAATCATCCTAAGGGATGAAAATCCCGAAAAAATAAAAAAAAGGATAATATGAAATTGAAAGAGTTTGAAATTGAGAAAGGAATGAAGGAGTGAGTAAGAAATTGACAGCTTAGTTAGAGATAGTCAAAGGCAAGGTTGTCAATGTGCGTGATTTTTCAGGATTTGCCTGATTTTTTGAAGCCCAACCTAATAAGCGTTCGATTTCCCAAATTTTTGAAAATAAGCCAGATTTTCCCTGATTTTTATGAATATGAGAAAATGAGTAGTACGGAACTGCATTAAAGACATTGGTGGAGGTCAAAATGTCGAGAGACGACCAAACAAAAAAAAAAGGTCCCACTTCGACCGAAATTTCCGTTATGGTTTAACGTCCTGATTTTTTTTTCTCATGTCTCTGAATTTTGAAGAAAAAAATATTGGCAACCCTGGTCAGAGGTTAAGTTAAAGAGAGTAAGAGACCGAGAGAACAAAAGTAAAAGAATGAGACAATAAAATATAGATAGATTCAGAGAGATACATGAAATAAGTTATTGAGAGTGTCAAGGAGGAAGAGATTCATTGAATAAGAGAATGATAGAGTCTAAAATTGAGAGAATAATAGATTGAGAGAGTTGGAGATTGAGCATGAAAATGATTAAGATAATAAGTTATCTATCTAGTAAGAGTTTGAGAGAGTAGAATGTTTAGAGAGTAGGAGATTGCGAGAATAAGAGGCTCAGAAAAGCTTGCTAAATTTCCCGGCTTTACCCGGACTTCCCCTGATATTTAATACAAAATTTTCGAAAGGTCCATTCCGGCTTGTCCAGATTTTCTAAAAAAACCCATATTTTTTTCGCATTCTTTCACTTTTTTTGCAAAATGAAACAATTAATTTATTAATTAATTTTAATTCTTTTGATTTTTGCTTCCAAAAAAGCAAAGTTTTTGAGCAAGTTTTATCAAAATGCCTAAAGTACGGTTCAAAATCTGCTGAGGTGTTTTGATCATTAAAAAAAATGTTTCAAGTGTTTTCTTCTTGATTTTTATTGGATAATTTTTGGGTTCGCTCAAATTTGCCCGGATATCCCCCGGTTTTTGGGTAGAAAATTTTGGAATTTTGCCAGATTTATTTTTTTCAAAATAGCCCGGATTAGCCCGGTTTGAATACGTGCCGGAAAAAAATCTGGTAACCTTAGATTAAGAAAGGCTACCTTATTGATAGAATGTGATACTGAGAATGTAAGAGTTTAGAGAGCAGTAGATTGAGAAAGTTAGAGGATGAGAGAGCAAACGATTAAGAGAGGTTTGTATTACTCTTAAAAGAGTTAGATATTGAAAGCCGAGATGCCAATGTGCCTGATTTTTCAAGATTTGCCTGATTTTTCGAGGCTCAACCTGATAAGCCCTGGATTTTTGAAAATAGGTATGGCTGATTTTTGCGAATGTGATGAAAAATTGGTAGTAAGGAACTGGATTAGGTTCCATTGATGAAGTGAAAATGTGGAGCGGCGGCGAACAGAAAAGGTCATATCTTTGAGCGAAATTACCGTTACTATAATGTAGCCTGATTTTATTTGCCCAGTCCTTGATTTTTGAAAAAAAAAATTTGGCAACCCTGATTGAAAGATTAAAACATTGAGAGAGTAAGAGATTGAGAAAGTGAAAAAGTAAGAAACTGACAGATAAGAAGATTGATAAAAGAAATTGGGTTGTCAACTTTTTTTTCTTAAAAATTTGGAAGATTTTGAAAAAATGTCTGAGCTTAATTTGGGATCACAACTTCAAAATGCATTTTCTAGCCTTTAGGAGCGTTTTTTAGCGATTCTGAGCTTTATTTGGAATCACAACTTTAGAATGCGTTTTCTGGCCTTTAGAATCGTTTTTTTTGGCGATTCTAAGCTTAATTTGGAATCAGGCATTCTATACGTTTTCTGGCCTTTAGAAGAGTTTTTCAGCGATTTGGCAACCCCGATTAAAAGATTGAACGATTGAGAGAGTAAGAGATTGAGAATGTGAAAAATTAAGAAACTGAGAAATAAGAAGAATAATAGAAGGAATTGGGTTGTCAACTTTTTTTTCTAAAAAGTTTGAAAGATTTTGAAAAAAATGTCTGGAAAAGTCTGGATAGTGAACTTTTAAAGGTGGTGACCTTTTTTTATTGGTCGCCAGATTTCATTATTTGTTTCTAAACGTTTCTAACCGATGGTGACAGAAACATAGGATTACTAAATATGTTTCTGTCACTATCAGTGCCTGGGACTATAAATACTTGCTCTGCCTAATTCTCAATTTTACAATTTTACATATAATTTTCGAACCATTCCCATTATTAATAGCTTTCAAACACTTCTGAATTCTCAATTTTTAAATTCTAATATTTCCTGCCATATTTCACCAAAATTTTCATACATTTGTAAAATAATTTAAGACCAAAGTCCTCCTAAAGTCTGGAAATCTTAAAAAATGTCTGGCTGAAGTCAAAAAATCTAAAAGATCCAGAAGGTTGACATCACTGGGTGTGAGAAAGTAAAAAAATTGTGAGAGTAGTGAGTTGAGAGAGTAAGAGATTATTTAAAAAAGAGATTAAAAAGTAAGAGATTGCGGTAGTGAAAATTGAGAAAGGGTTATAGATTGAGAGATTAATAATTAAAAGCGTGAGATAGTCAGAGAATGCGAGTTGAGATTTAGACAGTGAAAAATTGTAGGATTAAGAGATTTATAGAATAACAAATTGAGAGAGTCAACGAATAAGAGATGGAGAGAGTCTGAGATTGAGAGAAGAAGAAATTGATAGAGTTTCAAATATAGAGAATAACAGATTGAGAGAGAAAGAGAATAAAAGATTCAGAGGTTAGAGAATAAAGTTATCAAGCAAATAAGAGATTGAGAGAATAATGGATTGAAAAGTGGGAGGATTTAAAGAATAATAGAAAAAAAATTCCAAACCTCATTGGAGGGTAAAACAACAAGAATGTTCTCAATTCCATTTTCAATTCGCATTTCTATTTCATCTGAAAAACAACACCAAAAACACTCCAACCTTAACACCACTTTCTATTTCATTCAATCAAAAGAGGGGGGAGGGAGCATTTTTCTTCTTTTGTTTCGTTTTCATGATTCGACCAGCGCAGCATCATCGGGCAATCTTTTTCTACTATACAGTAGTAGCCAGCCACCATATTTACACTCCAAAGGTGATAATTGAATTCTATGTTAATTTGATACTCAGAGGCCGATGCCGCCGCCATCTTTACACCATCTGGCTGAGATGGGAGAAAAAAAAAAGCGCGCGCGAATGAATGCGTGTGATGAAAAGGGAACATAATTAATTTCTCACACATATTTTTTTTCTCTGTTTTTTCGTTGTTGATCTTATCCAGTTGGTTTGTTGAACCTTGGGTTGCCCAACAGTGAATTAACAAAAAAAAACATACACTATTTCAATTTGCGATCATCATCCGGTGTCTGGGGTCTTTCACTCTCTTCGCGGTTGCAGTTTTGTGGTATCGGATTCACCAACCTTGGAGTAGATTGATTTAGACGGTGAAACGGGCGAGGCGAGGAAAAGGAGGTCTGAAATTTCGCACGCGCCCCATTGGAATTTGCTGATAAAAAAAACTTATCTACTATTAACAGAAGAAAAAAAGATAATACAAACGACCAGGTGACAGAAGCCGTCCGGTCCTAATGAAACGCAATTCAATGCTAATCCGTTGAGGGGTGGTGGTCAGCTCTTATCTGCGGTCGGATTTATTTGCCATTTTTTCTGCTTAGGAGAGTGAGAAAAAAAAACTATTCGAACGATGACAATGACCCCATGATTTGTTGGAACCACAAGCTGGCAACAACTATTTTGTGCTCAATTTACGGGGTGGAACTTTATGAAAAAAAAATGAAGACACCAACGGCGAGATAACAAAGTTGTCTGAATTACGTGGGGAACAAATTTTATTATGATTGAAGATTGTTTGAGGCGGTGGAGTTATTACGTTGAGATGATTGAAGATACGATTTTCTCGAATTCATGTTTTAAATTTCTACCTCGAAAAACGATCACAACCGAATGCTGAATTCCATACTCCTGGGTAACCATTCTTTTTTTTTCTCCAAACGGTAAGCCAATTATTAATCCGTAGGTTTTTTCTCCTTCTTTCAGGTAACCTTTTCATAAAAACCCAATCTTAAGGTCCGAAATGGTAAGGTGTAGTATTCCAACTCGATGTGTTTCTAATTTTATCTAGATTTCAGCGTTTGAATTTGTAAAAGTAGGCAAGTTGAAATGCATAATCAACAAACGCATCGGCAACAAACGGGCTCAACGACCCTCGATCATCATTTTTTTTAAACTAAACTGCATAATCCACTTTTTGGCTTTAAATTTTAACTCTTAATCTAGACGTAATTTCACACATTTCCATTGAAGACTGTAAGATGATACGAGTACGTCTCGGTGGTCGAGTGTTTAGCTTGGTAAGACGGTAATCGCTGGTCCACTGATGGCATAGGTTCGATTCCCATCTCAGTCATTTATTCAGTCTGTGAAGCCCAAATCGGCTATGACGGTGAATTTCTTTTTTTAAGTAACTCCAAGGAAGTTATTAAGGGTCGAAGAGAGCTATGTCAAAATCATTGCGTATTTTTTACACGCATGTTTTTTGAATGTTCCGTTTAACTGCCGGAAGGTCACTTGCAGAGTCACAATTTTTTTGCAAGTAAGCTTTTTTTATTAGCTTCCATAGTAATTTTACACAACTTTTTAATCTGTCTTATTTTTGTTACACAATTATTCAAAAAAATCCATTTTTTCATGCATGGGGAAGAAATTCTTACTCAGCCAAATGTGCCTTCGTATTCTACTTGGAATAGTTTAACTTTTGTTGTTAATTATTCATAAGGAGTGTTTTAAGATAGATTAGAAAGATCACAAGTTTTTTCGTTTTCTTTTTTTTTTGCTGACCCATTTAAAATAAAATCCATGTAACTGATAATGTCTTTTTTGTCATGAACATATTGAATTTTTTTTAAATAAAATTTTGACAGAAAAGTTTTTAACCTGATGTATGAAAAAAATGTACAAATTTGGAATGAAAAATTAAAATAAACAATTAAAAGTTGCTATATACAGGCATCACTGTTAAAAAATTATTTTTACAAATATATATTTTTTGGAAAATTTTGACGAAAATAATTGTTTACCTGATTTATGACAAAAATGTTCAAATTGGGAAAAAAATCAAAATAAACAATAAACATTTGCTTGAAGTATCTCGCAACACTGTTAAAAATGACATTTTCAAAAATATATATTTTTTCAGAAAATGTGGACGGAAATGATTTTTAACTTAATTTATGACAAAAATGTTCAAATTTTGGAAAGAAATTTCAAAAAACAATAAAAATGTGCTCGTAGCATCTGGCATCACTGTTAAAATTGTAGCTTTTATAAAAAGATTTTTTTAAGAGGATTTAACGGAAATGATTTTTAACCTGATTTATGACAAAAATATTCGAATTGGTAAAAAAATTCAAATTAAGCTATATAAATTTGCTAGAAGTATCTGGCCACACATTTAAAAATGCCATTTTTACAAATATAATTTTTTTTAAGAAAATGTGGTCGGAAATGATTTTTAACCTAATTTATGATAAAAATGTTCAAATTTTGAAAATAAATTAAAAAAAAAAACATTAAAAATTAGCTTGAAGCTTCTTTCATCACTGGCAAAATGTAGCTTTTACAAATAGATTGTTTAAAGAAAACTTGACGGAAATAATTTTTGACCTGATTTATGACAAAAATGTTCAAACTGGGAAAAAAATTCAAAATAAGCTATAGAAATTTGCTGGAAGTATCAGGCCACATTGTTAAAAATGTCATTTTTACAAATATATATTTTTTCAGAAAATGTGGACGGAAATGATTTTTAACCAAATTAATGAAAAAATGTTCAAATTTAGGAAAGAAATTAAAAAAAAAAAAAAACATTACAAATTTGCTCGAAGCATTTGGCATCACTGTTAAAAATGTAGCTTTTACAAAAAGATTGTTTAAAGAAAATTTGACCGAAATGATTTTTGACCTGATTTATGACAAAAATGTTTAAACTTGGAAAAAAATTCTAAATAAACAATAAAAACTTTGGAGAATTTCTCAACACTGTTAAAAATGAAGGAAGCTGTAACTTCCTTCTCTGAACTCATAACTACATTCTGTTTTCAATACAAATGCATGTCTCGTTTGTTTTCCCTAAACCATTTAAAACTAAATTCGTGTAACTGACTGTGTCTTTTTTGTCATGAACTAATTGAATTTTTTTTTATAAAATTTTGACGGAAATGGTTTTAATCTAATATATGACTAAAATGTACAAATTTTGAATGAAATTTCAAAATAAACAATAAAAAGTTGCTATATGTATCCAGAATAGAATCACAGTCAAAAACTTTATTTTAAAAATATATATTTTTGAAAAAAATTGACGAAAATGATTTTTAACTTGATATATGACAAAAATGTTCAAATTGGGAAAAGAATATTCAATATAAGCTATGAAAATTTGCTAGAAGTATCTGGCCACACGGTTAAAAATGTCATTTTTACAAACATATATTATTTTCAGAAAATTTGGACGGAAATGTTTTTTAACCTAATTTATGACAAAAATGTTCAAATTTAGGAAAGAAATAAAAAAAAACAATAAAAATTAGCTCGAAGCATCTGGCATCACTGTTAAAAATGTAGCTTTTACAAAAAGATTTTTCAAAGAAAATTTGACGGAAATGATTTTTAGCCTGATTTTTTACAAAAATGTTCAAATTGGGAATTAATTTCAAAATACGCTATAAAAATTTGATACTTCCATCTGGCCACACTGTTAAAAATGTCATTTTTACAAATATATATTTTTTAAGAAAATGTGGACGGAAATGTTTTTTAACCTAATTTATGACAAAAATTTTCAAATTTTGGAAAGAAATAAAAAAAACATTAAAAACTAACTCGAAGCATCTGGCATCACTGTCAAATATGTAGCTTTTACAAAAAGATTGTTTAAAGAAAATTTGACGGAAATGTTTTTTAACCTGATTTATAACACAAATATTCAAATTGGGAAATATTTTCAAAATAAGCCATAAAAATTTGCTAGAAGTATCTGGCTACACTGTTATAAATGTCATTTTTACATATGCATACACTTTTTTTTAAAAAATGTGGACGGAAATGATTTTTAACCAAATTTATGACAAAAATGGCATCACTGTTAAAAATGTAGCTTTTACAAAAAGTTGTTTAAAGAATTTTTTTTTATAAAATTTTGACGGAAATGGTTTCAATCTAATATATGACTAAAATGTACAAATTTTGAATGAAATTTCAAAATAAACAATAAAAAGTTGCTATATGTATCCAGAATAGAATCACAGTCAAAAACTTTATTTTAAAAATATATATTTTAAAAAAAATTGACGAAAATGATTTTTAACTTGATATATGACAAAAATGTTCAAATTGGGAAAAGAATATTCAATATAAGCTATGAAAATTTGCTAGAAGTATCTGGCCACACGGTTAAAAATGTCATTTCTACAAACATATATTATTTTCAGAAAATTTGGACGGAAATGTTTTTTAACCTAATTTATGACAAAAATGTTCAAATTTAGGAAAGAAATAAAAAAAAACAATAAAAATTAGCTCGAAGCATCTGGCATCACTGTTAAAAATGTAGCTTTTACAAAAAGATTTTTCAAAGAAAATTTGACGGAAATGATTTTTAACCTGATTTTTTACAAAAATGTTCAAATTGGGAATTAATTTCAAAATACGCTATAAAAATTTGATACTTCTATCTGGCCACACTGTTAAAAATGTCATTTTTACAAATATATATTTTTTAAGAAAATGTGGACGGAAATGTTTTTTAACCTAATTTATAACAAAAATTTTCAAATTTGGGAAAGAAATTAAAAAAAAAACATCACTGGCATCACTGTCAAATATGTAGCTTTTACAAAAAGATTGTTTAAAGAAAATTTGACGGAAATGTTTTTTAACCTGATTTATAACACAAATATTCAAATTGGGAAATATTTTCAAAATAAGCCATAAAAATTTGCTAGAAGTATCTGGCTACACTGTTATAAATGTCATTTTTACATATGCATACACTTTTTTTTAAATAAATGTGGACGGAAACGATTTTTAACCAAATTTATGACAAAAATGGCATCACTGTTAAAAATGTAGCTTTTACAAAAAGTTGTTTAAAGATAAGTTGACGGAAATGATTTTTAACCTGATTAATAACAAAAATTTTCAAATTGGGAAAAAATTAGCTATAAAAATTAGCTAGAAGTATTTGGCCACACTCTTAAAAATGTCATTTTTGAAAATATATGTTTTTTCAGACAATGTAGACGGAAACTTTTTTTAACCTAATTTATGACAAAAATGTTCAAATTTTGAAAAGAAATATAAAAAAAACATTAAAAATTTGCTCGAAGCATCTGACATCACTGTTAAAAATGTAGCTTTTACAAAAAAAAATGCATCTTCTGTTTTTTCTAGTCAATTTTCGTTGTTTATCGTAATGATCTTTTTTACCCCATTTATTTAAACTTACAATTGTCGAATTCTAATTTTTTTTAAATTTTTTTTTTAAGAAATTTGATTGAAAAATGTGTTTCTTGTCCGCGCAAGTGCGTAAGGTAAGGGAGATTCTCATCTTGATTGTGGCAAGTTTTCAGAGATGCCAAATCTTTTGCGTTGAAATCGTTTAAAAAAGACAACGTGAACTGATCAAAATCAGAAAAAAATTAGCTGTTTGAAACGACATTGATATTATGATAATATTTATTGTAAATATCGGGCGATTTCGAGCTTAATTTGGGATCGCAACTTTAAAATGTGTTTTCTGGCCTTTAGAAGCGTTTTTTTGACGATTTTGAGCTTAATTTTGGATTACAACTTTAAAATGTGTTTTCTGGCCTTTAGGAGCGTTGTTTTGGCGATTCTAAGCTTAATTTGGGATCACATCTTTTAAGTGCGTTTTCTGGCCTTTAGAAGCGTTTTTAGCGGTTCTGAGCTTTATTTGGGATCAAAACTTTAAAATGCGTTTTCTGGCCTTTAGATGCGTTCTTAAGCGATTCGGAGCTTAATATAGGATCACAACCATAAAATGCGTTCTCTGGCCTTAAGATGCGTTTTAGTGATACTGTGCTTAGTTTAGAATCGCAACTTTAAAATGTGTTTTCTGGCCTTTAGAAGCGTGTTTTGGCAATTCTGAGCTTAATTCGGGATCACAACCTTAAAATGCATTTTCTGGTCTTCAGAAGCGTTTTTTGGCGATTGTGAGCTTAATTTTGGATCAGAACTTTAAAATGCGTTTTCTGGCCTTTAGAAGCTTTTTTTGGCGATTCTAAGCTTGATTTGGGATCACCACTTTAAAATGTGTTTTCGGCGATTCTAAGCTTAATTTGGAATCACAACTTTAAAATGCATTCTTCGACTTTTAGAAGCGTTTTTTGGCGATTCTGAGCTTAATTTGGGATCACAACTTTAAAATTCGCTTAATAACGCTAACGTTTTGAATCTAAAAAATTCTGTCTTGAAATAAGGTTATCGTGAAAGGGTTTCACTTATTTTATTTCAGAAAGATGGTACCAAATGAACACCATTTCTGCAACTTGGAAGAAGTAATACATGTTCAAATATGAAAAAGTTGCTGTTTATATAACAAAAAAATCAATGTTTCGGCTCCTTTGAAACCGCCACCCTTAGAATCAATGATCGTTAACTCGAGAGGCTGTCCTTAAACCCTTTCCCATTTCTTTCAAATTTCTTTCCATCGGTAGCAGTAGTGGAATTTTTGTGGATCCAAAGCGGCCATACTTTATAGATTCATTACAGTTTCAGTGAACGGTTTGTATACAAAAAAGTGTTATTTTTTCCAGTACAAAATTTAAAATTCGAGTTATAAAACTCACAAATTTCACATCGATCACCTTCATTTTGACGATAATATCAAAGAAGTATCTACAAAATAATCGTTTTTTATGGACGGCCTCATTTTCTGATCATGGCTGGCCTAAATTTAGAAAACGAAAAATTTCTTTATGTTAACAGAAATATTGCGAACACATTGGATGTTTGTGAGGACGACCGGTCATTGTCAGAACTCTGCGTTAGTTTTCACATCAATCCGTATTTCTGAGACAACACTGTCACAAAAGCAGTTTATCGTTTGTATCGACGACCCCCTTCAAATTCTTCAAAATCGGAAAACATAGCTCTCGTGTTGAAAGTCACGCGATTTGACTCATCAACTAGCCTCCTCTTATCCCAGACATTTGTAAGCGTTTATTCAAGGCAAGAAATTTCTAGTTTCTGACCTGAAACACTCACAGTATTGAAGAAAACGAAGTAAAATTTGACGAGCCACGTCAAGTGAGTCGCCGAATAAGACCCTAAGACGCGACTGAGCCTCAAAGCTGGATTTTTTTTTAACTGGTTAGGTTCTGATTCCAGTCCCAATTTAAATCCTGTCAGTTGATGCGACTATTTATCCGATAAAATGCCATTTTCGTGTGCTATCTAAATGAAATAATTAGACCGTTGCACATCTCAATTACCATTCCGGATACCCCGGGAGACTAGAGAGGGTCTGGAAGCTCCGCCAATTGTATACCGTCTGGGCAGCTTTTTAAGCTCCCGAGAGACGCCGCCGTGCGCCCGTTTTCTGTCTCAAAAGTAAGAAACAACCAATTAAGAGGGGTTTAATTTGTCGTGTAACACAACAACCAATGCTGATCGCGTCGCCGCAACCGGAGGGAAAACGAAATTGCCATGGTTATATATTTCTCCGCGATCCGGTTGCAACGATCTTGGCTTACCGGTTTGCCCGGTCCATAAGCTTACTCAACATTCCGGTTAGCCCGGAGAGTGCTCCGATTGGCGCGAGAGATTTACGCGATCGATCCGCGGGATCCGGTCTGTGGACGTCAGCCAATATTGCCAGCCAATTTCCGTGTTTGGAACACCCCGACTCCCCGAGAAAGTACAAGAGTGAAAGTGGCCGCCGATGCTGTCACACCTGTTGCCGTTAGCGCTGGAGTCTCGCGCCCAGCTCGATCGGAGCAGGTACGCATCAGGTGAAGGGCTCAGGTCCAAATCGGGTAACTCGCCGAGTACGATTCAATGAACTCTCTGGGCTCTGCAATGCGGTTTTCGCAGCAGCAGCGCCCCGTCGAGCGACAATTGGCCTACGCGAATTGTTCAAATGCGTATAGCTACATACGCGTACATACGCGGGAGACCGCATTAATACGCGACGCGTATGGTTTCGCATTTCAGTTATGCTGATCAGCCACAGAAAAAAAAAGCGCGAGTGCGTTCTTGACGAACCGGAGAAGGACAACCAATATGTTGTGGCACCACCAACAACAGTCAGTATGTGTGAGGGGGTGTGGGAAAATTCAACATTCCGACTATGTACATACTATTCTCTAGTCAGAACAAACAGCAGGTGGTGGTAACATATTCGTAACTATACATAAGCCGGTCGGTGCTCAAATCAGGTTCTGCTGCCAGTGCTATCTTATGAAGTCGTGTGGAACCTAAACGAAACTATGCATAAATTTGCAAACCAAACTCGTTTGTTAAAACCTTCTACACGTTGCCCGAGGGCAACTCGAGCTGTGGGTCCAGCCAATAATTGACGGTGCATTTTCCATTTCATCATTTTATTCCTCACTCGAATTCGTCGATATGAGAACCGACAGTTGAAATAATAGAAGACTTAAACGAAAATGAAAATAAATATTAAGTGAAAAATTCGAGAAGCAATCTAAACATTTGCTTGTACCATGGAATCGCTGATTCTTATTTTCTCATATGGACCACCTAGGATATATGCGAGAAAAAGTCAGGATTTGAAACCCCTCGGGAAAAAGCGAGAAGAAGTCGAGTATTTTCAGTGCCTACCCACAAAACAGAGTTCTTAACCAATTTGCTGACATCTTCGATTTTATTAACCTTTATTCGCTCTTGAGTGTCAATATGACACTATTGGAAGTTTGGAAGCTGGTAACTTTATTCAGGTGCATCCAAATAACGAAATTTCTTCGGGGATCCTTAATGAATTCTTGAAATCCTTTTTTATAGACGAACCCTGAAAGCCCAAGAAAAAACTCTCTAATAAGACTTTGAGGGTCAATTTGACACTCCTCGCTTAAAACCGCTAAATCTATCTTGCTTCTCCAACGATTTTTACAAAGTTTGTAGTTTAGGAAACTCAAATGTAATATAAACAATTTGAAAAATATACACACATCCTTATGTGCAACGTATCCCAAGTAACACAGATCAAGCTAACTAGCATTTGGATGTTTTATTATGGTTTTATTATGGCTTTTTTGTGCAGCTCGTTTTATGCCGGTTTAATTATATTATGGTCATGCAAAATGCTTAAATTCTTGAATCGACCATCTGTTTTCAGATAGTTTTGAAAACGCTCATAAATCTTTCATTAAACGTATTGTTTTATTTATTAAGAAATAGTTAGAAATGCTATGTTTAAACTATAATAAAACACAAACTTAGAAGTTTGCTCCAAGCTTTCTTTTGCATGTTCCATAATAGCACTCAGTGCCTGATTTTTAAACCGCCATAAAACTTAGTGACAGTTCTCGATCAAGATGTCAAAACAGGACACGCTCAGATTAGATAGCAGATGTAGCAGTGTAGATAGTTTTACACATTTTTGATAAATCCTGTGTGTTGATTTTGAGTTAAAATTAAAAAAAAATATAAAAATCTATTAAAACTTAGAATTAGCGGAAGTGCAATGAATAACTTTGCAATATGAGTATTGAGTGGAAGGGTTTCAAATAGGAGGAACAAAATTTTTAGCTTGACGCAATCATTAATACAAGATGGCGGCTTCCGCTTTTATTTTCAAAGCTGTAAATTACTGAAAATATCATGAAACATTCTTAATATTCTTATTAGGTGAAAGTAATAAAAGAGTAGAAGTCGAATTTCTTTGTCCGTCGCCATCTTAAATTCCAAGATGGCGGCTACCACTCAGCTTGAAATTACTGCAAATGACTGAATCGCCTCAAACCCCTACAATATGGGTATAAGTTGAAAGTGATGAACCAGTAAATGTCGGATTTCGTTATTTGACACCATCCAAATTCAAGATGGCGGTTTCCGCTGAACTTTAAAATGTTGTAAATGACTTAAAATCGTATGGTATCGGGTGAAAGGGCTAAACGAGTAGTAGTCGAATTTCTCTTTTCGCTTTACTCTGAAATGCTGTAAGTGACTAAAAATCGCATAAAACAACCACATTACAGACCCCGATCGTT